>NC_056740.1:379532001-379819501 GCF_019279795.1 Protopterus annectens
CCTCACCCAATCCATTAACTCCTACCACTCACAATCCTTCCATATAACCAACCATCTTAATTCCCCTCTCTCATACTCACACACTCTTATTTCTCCCCATCTATATCCTATAAAAAAACTATTCTTCCCATACAAACTTATCACTTCTCTAAATCATTCTACCCCCATAGTAACTAGTAAATCCTTCAGAATCATAATAGAACCTGATCTGTTCACTAAACTGTCCAATTACCTATCCAACCCAATCCTACATCTGATAACCACTCTATTATCAGGTGATATCCATCCCAACCCTGCCCCCCACCACATCCACTACAGACAAGTCCATATTACTTACTTCTTTATACTCCCAAAGTATAGTAAACAAAGTCCCAAACCTCCATGCCTGGCTCATACATAATAAACCTGACATCCTATCCATCTCTGAAACATGGTTAAAACCCCATATAAAAGAATCTGAAATAATTACACCAAACTATTCTATCATTAGAAAAGACAGGTCCCACAAAAAAGGGGGAGGAGTAGCTCTCCTATACTCATCCTCCTTGTCAGTTACTCCCTATAATAAACCTATTCCACACTTTAACAATGCTGAACTACTCCTCACACTACTTCAAGTTAACAAACACAAACACATATGTATAGCTTCCCTCTACATCCCTCCAGGGGATAATATTTCTACACTTGAAGATATCCTCTCCTGGCTCTCCAACAACATTAGCAATGAAACAATAATCTTAGGGGACATGAATATTAACTGGGCCTCCATTCAGTCTTCTGCAAACCCTCTTAACATCAACCTCTATGATTTTTCACAGCTAATCAACTCTGTAACACACCCCTCAAAAAACCTCTCTCCAGCGGCAGTATTCTGGATTGGATTCTAGTCTCTCATCCCCATTATTTCTCTGACAGTGGCACTCTTCCCGATCCCCTTAGTGACCACATACCCATCTTCACTCATCGACATCCCCAACTTCTACATCAAACCCATAATTATATTACTATCCGTAACCAAAAAAACTTTAACCCAACAACCCTTTCAAACTCTTTAAAAGCAATAAACTGGAATTGTCTAAAAACATTATCTCTAGATAACGCAGTTGCCCATTTCAATTCAATATTCTTGAAACTACTAGACTCCCATGCTCCCTTAAGGACAAAGAGAATAAAAATTAAAACTGCCCCTTGGCTTACCAAAAACACACTATCAACCATGCGGCACAGAGATAAAGTCTGGGCACATTACCAGAAAAACAGGAGTCCCCTAGTCCATAATGAATAAAAAACACTTCAAAATAAAGTAAAAAAGCTCATCATCTCTGATTGACAAAATTATTTCTCCATACTCCAAAATAATAATAAAACAAACCCTCAGAAATTCTGGAAAGGTATCTCTACTCTCCTTAACCCCAGCAAACCAGACACCCCCACCCCAGACCCTAATGCTCCTGATTTAGACTTAGCTACCCAATTTAATTCTTTTTTCATTTAATCTATTTCCAAATTAACCTCAACATTCTCTAACACCACCACATTCTCCAACACACCACCACCCTCCCCTACCAACACTCTACCCTGCACTGCTACCACTCCCTCATTACCATCTAGTAACTCTCTACCCTCCACCTCTTCTCCTACTCTGACTTCCTCAACATCTTCATCACCCCTTAATAACCCCTCTTCCCACTCCCCTCTATTCTTATTAAAACCTATACCTACTTCTACTATAAAGAAACTCCTTCTGAAACTGAAGCCATGCACTAATGCTCCTGATAACATCCCTTCTTACTTTCTTAGCATAGCTGCTGAAGCAATTGCCTACCCCATTAGCATTCTAATCAACCACTCTATCCAAGAATGTATAGTACCCCAAATCTGGAAAAAGGCCTTTATCATACCTTTACATAAAGGTGGCAACAATAACAATGTTACTAATTTCCGCCCATTGCCATCATGTCTCCCATCTCCAAACTCCTAGAAAAGTGTATCCAACTTCAACTCCTACCACATATCTTAGATAATCACCTAACTACCACAAAACATGGATTCAGACCAAATCATAGCACTATGACAGCCCTCCACTCCTTCCTTGAAACTGTAAATAAAGCCCGCGACTCTGGCCAAATTGTTTCTACCCTACTACTTGACCTCTCTAAGGCCTTTGGCACTATCTCACACAGCCTGCTTTTAACTAAACTCTCAAAACTTAATCTATCTCCCTTCTCTTTAAACTGGTTCTCCAGTTACCTATCCAATAGATATCAAGCAGTAAAATGGAAAAAGGCTACCTCCTCATTTTTTAATACCCTTACCTGAGTTCCCCAAGGCTCCATACTGGATCCCCCTTCTCTTTAATATATTTATAAATGATTTCCGCAACTCTATCCCATTCTCAAACATCATCCAATATGCAGATGATTCAACTATTATCTGCTCTGCCACATCCATCCCCACACTCCTAAAGCTTACTCAAGATGCCTTTTCAACCACTGAGCAATGGATGAAAAGTAATCACCTAGCAATCAATGCCTCTAAAACCAAATTAATGTTATTTACCCCCTCTAAAGTCACTTCTTTCAATATGAACACATTCTCTATTACAAGTCAAAACAACTCACCTCTGGAACTGGTGTCAGAGACCAAGTTACTTGGGGTCCAAATTGATAGCCAGCTCAAATTCAACTCCCACCTACAACTAAATATCAAAAAAACCCATCAAAAACTAGGTATGCTCTACCAACAAAACCATTACCTTACACCTGCCACTAAAATCACTCTTTCTACTTCCTTTCTTATCCCCTCACTACTCTATGGAGCTCCACTCCTAAGTAATCTACAATCCTCTCTAAAAACACAACTTTCCTCTTGCTACAACAAAATCACCAAATTCGCTACCAGCCACAAGTCCTCCACCCACCACTGTTCCTCTCTCCAAAAACTAAAATGGCTAGAACTACCCAATCACCTAACCTATACTCAACTAAGTCTTGCACACAAGCTCATTTTTAACCCCTCCCTCTGTCCCTCCCTTTTTACTACTTTTAAAATGCACCTACCTGATAGAGTATTAAGGTCGAACAATCAAAATCTACTAGAAGTCTACAAACCAACTCGTCCCCCAGGTAAAAATCTTCTATCCTATGGCCTAGCACGCCTCTGAAACTCCCTACCACCGTCCATTCGCACAACCTGTAACCATTTTATTTTCAAAAAATCTCTTCATTCACATCTAGTATCCCAGTTGGAATGCTCTTGTTCCTACCCCACATAACTAACACTGGTAATGTCCATCTTCCTCCTTTCCCCTGTTTACACCAGCAATTTTCCTTATTATTTTCCCCCAACTCATACTTTATTATTATTATTCCTATGGTATTTCCAAAAAATGCACTAGCCTGCACCTCTTAATGTGTATGCTTCCTAATACACAATGACTTCATAGTATTTACATTGCAATATTCCTCTTGTTAGTCTGTATCATCTGTAAGTTTCATCACAAGTCTGTATTACTCCTAATGTTCCTGTACTATTTGAAATTGTTTAAGCGAATCTTAATTTTTGTATATTTATCATTAATAACCTACTGTAACCTAGATTGTTTTGGAGCTTTCCTCCCCAGGACTCCATTGAAAACGGGTTCATTTTGGCCCATTGGACTATCCTGGTAAACCAACTGCAAATAAATAAATAAATAAATAAATTTCTTTTTTTGCTAGAAAAAAAGCCTAAAATTGTTCTAGATTGACAAAATGTTGGCACAACATATGACATTAACACTTTGAAAGGGCACAGATAAATGGAGATAATAAAACCAATGTCACTGATATCCTTAGCACTGGTAACTGACAAATGTGATGTGAAGTGGTCAATCCAGTAGCAGCATGTAGTAAAGAAATGCAGCACAAAACAGCCCAGGCAACTACAACTGCAGGTTCTTCTATGTACCACAGTCTAAAATGAAACAAAATAACGTAGCTGGATACTGCTGACGATATAAAAACAATTTATTGCCACAGAACAAACAATACAATATGAGCGCTTTCGGGCGGTTGCCCTTCATCAGATAAAAGTTACCAAGGTCAAATCTGATCTGAACTAGTCTCACTAATTTATCTTCCACACTTACCTCCAAACTGGAAGTATGCTACAACAAAATCTCCAGATTTGCCACCAGTGCCAAATCCTCCTCTCATCATTGCATCTCCCTTCACTCTATAAACTAGCTTGAACTCCCCAACTACTAGACTTTCACCAATTAACCACAGCCCACAAATTATTGTTCCAACCCACTAACTGCCCTGCACTATCCAATATACTACAACCATATGCCCCCCCTCAGACCCCTTAGATCTTCTCACCAAAACCTGATCACCATTCAAAAACCCAAGCGCCCAGCTGGTCAGCTTCTCTTATCCTTCACCCTAGCAAAAAAATGGCATGCTCTGCCCTCCTATCTAAGGACCTGTAACAACCATAATAACTTCAAATCTCAACTTCATTCCTACCTCTACCTAAACAGGAAATGCAACTGCACTCTTCCACCCTTACCTCTCAAACTCTCCTCTCCCTTCACTCCTGGCTAACCTTCTTACCTTCCTAACCTCACTCTCAATTGCAAATTCGTACTCGTAACTAAATAGTAAAATCTAGCTATTATGCTACATTCTCATTTATCTCATGAACTAAATTGAAATTGTATTGATTGTTTATTTCTTGTTGAAGAAACCCACTGTCTGTATTTTAAACTATCTTTGAAAAATGTTTATGTTAATAAACTTTGTTCTGTGGAGCTTTTCTCCCCGGGCCTCCACTGAAAATGGGCCCCCTGGCCCAGTGGACCTCCCCGGTAATCAAACTGGAATAAATAAATAAAGAAACATGCTCCATTTTTTTTTTAAACCTGCTTGGCCTGCTCTTTTTGTTCTAAGTGAGAGATAGACACTTGAATCTAGGCTGCACATTTCATGTTTTTTCATTGGTTAAACTGTTTCTTGAGTGACAGTTAAATATGCAGTGAACTTCTGGGTTTTTGTCTTTTTCTGAAAAGATTTCAAGCCTGCATAAACTAACACACTGCTGGTGATTCCATGCTAGTTTTTCCCACCCACCTTTCCCTTTGTTGATCTGCTTTTTAAACTTGGTGATTTTAAGCTGCCCATCCCTACTGTAAACTGAGCTCCTCCCCTTTCTACACTGCTGTTATCTATAATTATTTGTCTTCCCTTGTGCTTACATTGAAAAAGTGCATTTTGTCTCTCATTGCCTGTTCTACTAATTTACTTGCTCTGAATTCAGTATCTAGCTAGCTGTTGGATAAAGTAGTGTATTTTTACACTCTAGCAAGCACTTGTTTTACATCAAGAGGTCAGTGGATTTTCCACCTAGTGCATTTGGAGGTAACCTGGTCTGTTTAGGTTGGGAAAACACTTGAGATTCCTGCATGTAGTTTTGTTGGCTGGAGGGCTTATTAATCAGCTTATCTTTTTTTTGTGTCTTTATAAATTCTGTACAACTGAGTGGCTCTTGGGTCATTTATACAAAGTAAAGTACTTTTATTGGACAATCACACTTTTATAAGCTATGTAAAGTACACTGCTGTATCCATATCTTTGTTTGTGGTAGCATTTCACATTGGATACTCCTTTACTCTGCTTTTACATTAGGAGGACTGGGATTATTCATCAAGTGGCAGTAGGTGTCTACCTGGTTTAAATGAGCTGGGTAACACACAAAATGGCTTTAAGTGATTTTTTGCACTTCTCTTATATACTGTGACAGTACTTCCACAGTTTTAAAAATGTACTGCCTGCTGCTGTTTTAAGTAGTTAACTGCACTGTATTACATTGTATCTGTTAGTTGTAGGGCTGTTGTAGGTAGTTCATGTGGTCTTGTTACACTTGGGCTCCAAACCAGCTATTCTACATTAAGAGAGTGTTTCTTTGCATCCTTGTGGCAGAAGTGTGCAGATCTAACCTGTCCGAATTGGGGATTGCTGGTGAAAGGCTTACTGTGCCCTTTTCTGATTGGTAGTTTAGCTTAAAACTTGTTTCTCTTTGCTCATATTCAAGCCTCGCATTTACATGGTGCTACAATTTGCTCAGTGGCGGTTAGCAGTGATCTGTATAGATGCAAAATCCTAGAAGCTCAGATTTTTCCCTAAACAGCTGTCAGTGAAATCCTTGTAAGCTTTTCTGCTGCTCTATAAGCAACTCATTTGCCCACTGAGGAGCGTTGCCTTCCTGATCAACCTTAGATTACATAAAGTTAGGTACCTCTTGTAGTCTTGGCACTACCAGCACAGTACTGTCACATTAACCCATTCCCTAAAGTAATAAAACATACAGTAAGATGGATGGGCATCTCTCTGGCAACTGAGCTCTCAGATTATGTCACAGGCAGGTATAAGCCTAGCCTTAAGCAGCATTCTACCTTCTCCAAGGATGATGCTACAATGCAAACAAAAAATGACTGATTTTAGCCTATGAACAATTGGATAAGCTTCTGGTGTCAGTCCAAGGGGATCTAATAGCTGTAAGCCTGGGAAGATATGGTCAACAGGCCATGCTGCTTTGCCAGAAATGGTCTGTACCTGTCTCCTCTAGGGTTTCAGATACTGGCAAAGGCATTAGTCACCCCTACTGTGACTTTTTTATGCAGTGTCAAAATAATCCAGCTCCCAACATAACAAAATCCTCTCTAAATAAACTCAAGATACTGCTGCTTAATGCTAGGAGTCTGAACCATAAACTGCACTTCCTGGAGTGCTCCTCACTTTGGAATATGCTGATTTCTGTGCAGTCACCAAGACATGGTTGAAAGCCACAGAAATAACCCCAGTCATGCACTGCTATAATGCCTTCCATACATTGAGACCACAAACTATGCATGAAAGAACCAAAGTAAGACATATAACCATTTTCATTAAGGATAATTACAACTTCAGACTGGTCAAACAGTATGATTCTGTTGAGATACTCCATATCCAATTAACTATGGCAAAGTCCCCTACCACATCATACCTAGCTACAGGTGCCCCACCATGAAGCAGGAAAAGCATGCTGCATACCTGGACTTACTGGGGTCACATGCCACACTGTCCAACACTTTACTCATGGGTGATTTTAATTATCCTACCATTGAATGGGAAACATACACGACCACAAACATCCCGGCTTAGAGGTTCTTGGACTTTGTCAATGCAAATGCTCTGGAACAGCTAGTCAGCACACCCAAAAGAGGCTCAAATATGCTGGACACAGTACTCACTAACATGGGAGAGCACTGCACCCCCCTAGCCATGTGACTCCATGGAAAGAATGGACCATAAATCAGTCTCGTTCAATGTAATTATAAAACCAGATACCCCATCAGGTGCAAAAATGCTTAAGAATTTTTCCAAGACAGTCCACCAGCCACCAAGTGATGTTATAAAAAATATCAAAGCCTCCTCAAATGCAGATAGCATGAACGCTTAAGCACAGATGTGCAGTTGTACAGAATCGGCTGTATCTGACCGGATTAAAACCATCTCTTGCCGAAAAAAACAAGCTACCTTGGTGGACCCCTAGTATAAACAGGCTATACAGCAAAAGAAAGAAACTAATGTCCAAAAACAACAGGGAATTGGTTCAGCAGAGGGAGGAATCCCTCTCTAGCTTAAACAAATGAGAGATCTTGTTAAGTCCCCCAAAGCTAATTGCAAAGCAAAAACAGCCTCCCTAGCTAAGGATAATCACAATACATTCTTTAATTACATCTGAAATCTAAAATGGAACACCCAGCTATGCACCGAAGTGGTTGAGGATGGCACCACCCATACTCAACTGGAGGCAATGGCCAACCTGCCAGCTGACAGATTTGGAGCAAACCTTACCCCCTGCCCCCTCCAATCATCCCTCAAAAAATACCTGGCACCATTCCTCAGCATATTATATCAAGACAGCAAGTCATTTTGGCATTCTCCAAAGCCAAATATACATCAGTGAACCCAGACAATATCCCAGGTTGACTTTTAAACAAATTAAAAAATATGACGTAGCAGACCCACCTAGATCCTTGTTTAACCACACCTGCAAACTTGCTATGTTCCAGTGGTATGAAGGACACCAAAAGTAACCCTTCTGCACAATGGGGGAACCATCAACCAACCATGAGAATTATAGGCCCACAAGCTTGACTAGCCTCATCTACAAAGACATGGAAAGAATCATTATGGACCTTAAACTCATTCCCTCCACTAGAGCTCTTTTGAGTGCGTACCTTTAACTCCCAGTCAGTGTGGCTTCAGCCTTTAAAAAATTATGCTATCACCTTACAGTTCTAACAAACACTTATTGACAAAGGTCATATATCAATACAATTGTGTTTGCAATTATATATGCTTCAAGATAAAATATTCTGATGCATTGTGTGTAGCATGGGTTTGGAATTATTAATGCAAATATGAACAGAAAATATTTGACGCCTACAGGAGCAGTAGGAGGTAACTGCAGAAATGCCTGTAGACGTCACTCGGCTGTAATGAGTTCAAAGACATAAGTAATCTCCAAACTCCAGATCCAACCCATTTTGGATTCTTTAAAGGAAGATCATGCCTGTTGAACATGGCTGATTTCTTTGAGAAAGTCACCAAGGTGCTGGACAAGGGAAAGACAGTGCATACTGCCTATCTTGACCTAGCCAAGGCATATGACACAATCCCCCACTTGGGTATTATAGAGGAAACTCTCCCAATTGGGAATTAACCCCTACAATACCAGATGGGTAGCCAATTGGCTCATCAACAGGACCCATACTGTCAAAATGGGTGACTCCACCTCTAGCAAAAGACTAGTCACCAGTGGCATACCACAGGGTTCTGTGTTGGGTACCTTACTGTTCAGAAATTATTTCACTGAAGTCCAGGGAAACATGGAGAGCCTCTGGCTGACCAAGTTTGCTGACGATTTCAAATTGGGAGCAATCATCGAGTCCCCCAATGATGTTAATATATGGCAGACAGGGTTAACACAGACAAATGATTGGTGCCAAAGCCATGGATTAAAGCAAAATGCAAAAAATGCATTATTATCCCCTTTGTGAAAGGTGACATCTCTGCTAATTACATTACAGACAGCACCTCCCCTATGTGTAGATTCAGTGGTACATGATCTGGGTACGCAGGCTGATAGCAACCTGAACTTTGGCTACCACATATCCAAAGTTGTAAGGAAATCCTATGTGGCACATCTTATAAGTAAAGACATTGCATCTAGATCCAAGGATGTTATAATTCCATTATACTTTGTCTTTGTCAGCCCAGCAACTGAGTAAAATGCTCCCTTTTGCATGTATCTCACCAGGCACCTGCAACAACTGGAGAGACCATAAAGGATTCTCACCAATAAATTACAGGGTACACAAACAAGTCTTATGTGGAAAGACTGAAAGCCCTGTTACTGTATTCTGGCTTACAGGGCAGTCTCTGACCAGGCCCTGATGGAAATGCTACACATTTGTACATCAAACTGTATGAGGGTCACTTACTTCAGGGATCTTAGCCTAGCCTCTGACATGAATAGGACACTATTAGCAGAATCTCTTTTCTCCACTGCCATGTTGGCTTAGGTCTTAGTATACATTCTGCTACTTTAAGAATATAATATTCTGTATGACTGTTATTCTCCTTAAGCAGCTTCATCCAAAATCCCACTTTTTCCTTATTTCTTGGACCCCCTTCATCATCATCCCTATCCACTTTGAATTGTAGCATTTTGCTTGTGTTATGTATAATAGCCTTAACTGTGCAGCTGTGAAATATCCCTTTAAATTAGGTAATCTTAAACCTCCTTGTTCTACTGGAAGGATCAACTTATCCCACTTAACTCTTGCCCTTTTCCCCACCCAGATAAAACCCTTCAACTCTTTATTAATTACTATTCACAACTTCTCCTGTGGTTGATAAAAATATATCTCACCTATGTACACAACTATAGAGACTTGTGGGTTTCCATTTTTTTTTATAAATTTTCGCATAATATTGCAAGTATTTAATATTTGCTCATGTATACGTTGTGAATTAATACTATAAATCCAACTCTCTCATTATTGAAATTTAAGGTTAATGGGATTAGCCTAGATTTATTAAAATCAAATGTATAACCAGTTAAAATTATTTTTAATATTAACAAAAGCAGACAATATTCTGTCAACTGAAGTTTCTTAATTTGAGACTGCTGAGAAAATATCATCTACATAAGCAATTCATTTTACATTTTGATTATAAATAGAAATTGGGGCTGATAAACTATAAAAAGAGTTGGAAATAAAGGTCAGCCTTTTTTGACTCCACACTTTTGTGTTAGGACATTTGAAGTCAGACCATTAATCAGAACACACCACTGCATAGCACTAAAAGTCAAAACTGGTTAGAACTACTCCATCAACTAACATATACACAGCTTCTTACCACCTATAAAATTATCCAGCATCCATCTGCTTATCCAGCACTAAGTAATATTCTACACAATTATACTTCCAGTTGGTCATTACGATACAATGACCAAACAAAGACCGTTGTTTGTCCACAAACCTGTCAAATCTGCTGGGCATTGTCTATACTTTTACCATGTTGCTAAGGCCTGGAACTCCTTACCCATATCCATCAGGTCAATACCCTCCCTCCTATTCTTCAAAACCAATCTAAAAGACTTCCTAGCCCAAAGCTGCCTCTGTTTTGGCTCCTCAAGTCCAGGCTAAATTATATTCCGAAATATGAACAAGTATCTGTAAATACCTTATACCTCCTTACTCTCACTTCTTCACTCACTTCATTACTTCTTTTAATTTCTCTCCCTTTTTTGTCTAAATATACCAGAAGCTTGCTTTTCTCTCACTTCATATTGCAATTCCAGTTTGCATTATACTAACTTACGTTTCCTTTCTCTATAAACTGGTTAAAATTTCTCTAAACATTAAATCATCATCATATAACTTGTGTCGGTTCTTAACCAATGTTTTCATACCATGTCTAATTTGGTATAATTATTTAAGCTGTAGTTGTTTTGGTATTATTTATGAAGATTGCAAAATTATTGTTTTTAAAATATTTTGTAATACTATGGAGCTTTTCTTCCTGTGCCTCTGCTGAAAACTGCCTTCTACTCAGACTGACTTTCCCGGTAATCAAATGTCAATATGTAAATAAATACTCACAAACACAGCCTTTATTATATTAATAATCAAATATAAAGATTCAATTTAAGTAAATGTTTGAAAAGAAGTCTCTACTTACTAAATCAAAGGCTTTCTCAGCATCTAACGAAACAAAGGCAGAAGACATATTTGAGTTTGGATTATTTTTATAGCAAAGGAAAATGACTTGTAATATTTGATGTATCATATATATTTTTATTACAGATAAAACTAAATTGATTTGGATGTAAAAAAATCCCTAATTTTATTTATTCAGTATTTACTTATTTATTAACAGTTCAATGGTTTTATAATCACAATTAAAAAACAAAGCTACAGGGGGATCATTTCCTGGTTCTAAAGGGTGTTTTTGATGTTAAAACACCAGAATTAAACTGACTATAGAAAAGTATACATCTAAATGGATATAGTTAGGAAGTTAAATAAATATAAAAGTTCAGATGCAATTTCCTTTACAAACTTTTACAGAATTCTTTTGGGATACAATCTTGTCCTGTAGTTTTATTTCCTGCAAATTACAGAATACTATCTTCTATATTTTTAGGAGATGGTTTTAATTCAGACAAATGAAAACAATTTAAGTCATAATTTTCAAGAAAATTGGTTATCAATTAATCATTTAATGAATATGAAGTTGAATAAAGATTACCGTAAAAATTAATGAATACTTCAATAACATATAATGTCTGTCTTGAAGCCCAATGATGCGTTAATTGCTCTATAAAATTATTAAACTGAGTTTTAAATAAATCTCTGAAAATGTGTCACAACACTCAGCAAAGTAATCTCTTTTTTTAAATTTCATTAAGTCTGTTCAAGCAAGAATCAAGCAAAGCTTATCCCATTCTGAATGCAGTTTGGAATGCTGTAAAGTATACTTACTACAATTTATGCATATTAACTGATCTAAAACATAAAGCTGTTCCAGTCTGACCATTTTCCTCTTTTCTGAAGTTTTTCACATATTAACTGAATGAGAAACTAGATATATATATATATATATATATATGAAAAGTTACTTTTCCAAAATTCATTCAGATCTAATTTCATTTCAGTGATATACAAAACAATGATTTATCAATAAAGTATGATCCTCTTGACTTTTTATTTAATGGACATAAAACCTTCTCTAAAAGTAATGATTGGTCCTAAATTATCATAGGCAGCATTATAATATCATTGAGATAATTTATGTAATCTGCAGAAATAAATATGTAATTTAGTCTAGCAGGGCTTTTGTGCCTTGAGTTTATGTGTGCAAAATTAGGTAATAATGGAAATTTGTGACTCCAAGATTCAATTAGTTTAAACAACATCAATAAGCTCTTAAAAGAGTTTTTATTCAACATTCTTCAATGAGAATTTAAACAAATATTAAAATCTGCAGTCAAAATTATATTACATATTAAATAACTTAAAACTTCCGCTAAAATGTTTAAACATGAGTTATAATTAATACAAGGTATATAACCTGAGCCAGTTATTAGATACACTTCATTATGTTTTATTTTAACAAAGGCCATTCCATTATTTGAATCAGAATAACTATCAATAACTATGTAATTATTCTTTGTAAGCTCAATAGCCACCCCTTTAGATGTGTTGTCCGAGGATTTAATTAGTTAATGTTTAAAGAGCTTTTTGTCTGAAAGTACTACATGTTTTCAAATAGATAAATGAATTTTGATTAATGCAATTTAATTAACGTTATCACCTTTGTTCTTTCAATTGTGTGGTTCAAAACATTTATATTGAGTGCAAAACAGGATCCACGCTAACAGAAATCCAACACCTTGGCATAAAAAATGCAAAACCAGGGGTATGAAGCAGGGTTACAGCTACTGCAGCAGTGATATATTTAAGCATCTACTGTTATGTTTACTTACACAACTTTGCTATGTTCTTCATTAGATCATTGTTGCAGTAGCCTAAGAAACTTCTAAAAAAGCTAGAGCATTTGTAGCATTTTTATATATGCAAGACTGCTAAAAAGTTTAACAAATGTATTAGTGAGCACTGATATGCGATTAAGAGTGGTAGCACAACAAATGCTCTAGCTAAATATTCTTTAGTGTGTCATTCCTTTAGGAAGTTTGTATTTCTTTTTATTAGAAACAGTAGTAAATGATGGGCTTGGTGGTGATTTAAACATCATTTACAGTTATTTTTAGGATTTTAGTGTTGGTTACTGTATTTTTCCATTTAACTGTGGTACATGGCAAGTGGTAGAGTTGCCACCTCATTTTGTTTTTTTGGGGGGATATGGAAACAGAACTTCTCATCCAGTTCTCTGGTACAGCAAGTGAATTCCCCAATTTTAGAAGGATCCAAAGCCCTCTGCTTTCTTGTCTTCTTGGTGTTGGCGGTGTTCATTTCTAATGTCAGCACATTTAGGCAAGAGCTCCAAAAATTAGTAAACACCACTGCCCACTTGTTCTTGCCTTTCCTTGATGCTGACTGGTTGAGATGTTTGATGGATGGAAGAAGTAACCAACCATGCAGGAGTAATTCTGAGAAGCCTGAACATTTTAATAACTACATACATGAGGCTCTCTGTGCAGTTCTGAGTGAGATGGAAAATGATTTAATCTTTATCAGAGGCTGGGGACTGTTGTTGTATGCTCCTGGTTGCTGACAGGTGCCTTTGCTTTTTGGTGCAGCTAGCCTGTCATACCACTCAGCCTTACTCAAGAGTTCTAGACAATGCCACAAATAATAAGAGGCAAAGGTTAGAAAAGCAGTTTTTGCATCAGCATGCATTTTCCCAACAATACAAAGTAAGGATATTTATTGTAGGGCATTACTGACTGATTGTAATCCACAGTAATTTACCAGAAAAAATCAAATATTTTATGAGGGCAGGGCAAAAATATGAGACAAGATTAGAGAGATACACAATGAGTAAATTAACTTTAAAATAGAATGCTTTGCTTCTGTGCAAGATAATGTGTGTGTGTGTGTGTGTGTGTGTGTGTGTGTGTGTGTGTGTGTGTGTGTGTGTGTGTGTGTGTGTGTGTGTGTGTGTTTGTATGATAACCCTCAGTCTCCTAGCTCAAGAACCAGGTTCACAGTCAAAAAAATAATGAGGGACAAAGGCGCCAAAATAGGGACACATTTTAAACATTGCTCTAATATACTCAGGCAGTTGCTAGAATAACATGTTTTGTACTATAACGCATTTTCTCAAAGATTCACAGTTCTCAACAGTTTCCCAGAAAACCACAAACTTTATGAGGAACAGGCCAAAACATAAGACAAAATCAGGGACAGCTGAGATTACTGTGTGTGTTTGTGTGCACATGTACACAATTTTCTTTCTTTCTTTACTTTTTGTTGACTGGGTTAATCCCAGGAAGCCAGCTGTCTCTTTTCAGTGGGAGACCTGAGGTGGTATTCATGTTGACTACTAGGAGTTTGATCAGGTTACTGCTATGGTCAGCAAAAAGCCAAGATGAAGGATGTGAGGACAGAGTGATCTGAGAGTGTATTTGAGGAAAGTGAGCAAGTTATTTCTGATGAAATTGCAAATAAGGAAGTAACTGTTACTAAAGTGGAAGGGTGGTTTGAAGATGTAACACCTAAAGAACTCCAGGGTCATGTGACTACTGAAATGGCAGCTGATGAGATGGTGATTTGCATGGAGAAGGAGACATGTTTAAAGGACATAGAAGAAGGGAAAAATGTGTAAGTTCAGCTAGTGGAGTAACTAGTTTTATGGGTATACAGTGGTACAAAGTGTTGAGAAAGCACTGAAATAGCTTTAGGAATATGCATCAATAGTACAGAAATAAGTGACAGCTGGTAAGAATAAAAACAAGCTATGGGGATATACACAGATGTGAAATAATGGATTATGTGGTTTTGCCATTGAGTCTTATTATAAAACATATGAGAGTTTTAACATATTTCAAGACAGATGATTTCTGTGAAGTGCCTTTTTGTACTATTCAGTTTACTAGATAAGTTTATGAATGATAAAAAAAAAACAAGGGGAAGCACTATGAAATGAGTATACATTTTTCATGCTTGGACTGCAAATAAAAAAAGAAAAAGCATAGGAGAAGTTATATACAGTAATTAACAGAGTTGAAGGATTTTATCAGGGTGTGGGAACAGGCAAAGGTGAATGATGAAAAGTGGGATAATTTGATTATTCCAATAGAACAAGATGGGTTAGGATTAATAAGATTACCTGATTTAAAGGGATATTTTAGAGTTACACAATTACGGCTCACACACACACACATAAAAAAAAAAATATATATATATATATATATATATATATATATATATATATATTTATAAAAACACAAGCAGAAAGCTCTAATTCAAAGTGGAAAGGGATGATTATGAGGGGGACTTAAGAAATAAGGACAGAGTGGAATATTACATTCATAAAGTGTCAGAAATTATTCTAAGAACAAAGCCATTGTAAGAATGGAGAAAGGAGATTCTGCCAATACGCATGACTGCAATTAGGGTACAGAGAATAGGCAAGAGTGGGCTGGAATTTACTGTAGAAAACTGGCAAAGCAATCAAGATATTGAGAGCAAATAACTAGAGATGGAAAAGGTAATAGAATGGGAAGAGATGGACTGCAGGCTAGAAACTGTCTTCCCTTTCAGGGCTGATAGGGTATAGGCAAAGAGAAAATGCAAATCAAAGTCTAGACCAACTGCATTTAAAATATTGAATATTGTAAGAGAGGTAAAAGAACTGAAAGTTGGATCTTTGGAAAAAGGGTAAGAGCAAATTACAGGTCTGTGTTACATAATCAAACCACACTCCGCCGAAACTCTTTTTGTAGAGAAGAAACAAACGAATGTTCAATAGAGCAAACGTTCAAATCAGTGAAAAATACCACAGGGAAAAGAAGCACTTGGTCACCTTATGAACACCACACACACTGCAGTATGTCAAACCCACATGGGGGGGCTGCACCTCCCACATCCCCCAATGTGGGGGTCTGCACCCCCTCCCGCCCAACTATATATACCAACTCTGAGATTGCACTACTACAGTGGAGAAAAAGGCAGTTTTCTAATATTAGCCTACTGCTTCCTTTCCCAGTGGAATTTTTCACTGATGTGAACGTTCACTTTATTGAACATTCACTCTTTTCATCTCTATGAAAAGAGTACAGCCAAAGTGTGGGCCGATTATGTTAAGTAGATCACAAAGTACGTATAAAACATGCAAATTCTGGGAACAATACATGCAAAATAATGTTTTGGAGGAGGACTGAGGTTTAAGGGAAGGCAAGAACTGATTAATAAATACAATATTAGACTGATGATTATTATACAAAAGAATGTATGTGATGTATAATAACTGCACCCTGGAATATGTTAATATATATTTTTTTACTTTATATAAATATATGTTTGCCTACATCTTTTTTAAACCCCTTTACTCAATTATCACTTGTGACACAGACAAAATTACATTTATATAAATGTAATCAAACTAAAAAGTTCACATTTACAAATATTACATGTCACATATACATCCAAGCGATATTACATAAATTATTTAACTCCTGCCTTCTCTTAAAACTCATTACTCCTCCAAAACATTTTCTGCATGCATTGTTCCCACAATTACCATTTCTTCGGTTTATTTACTCCTACCCTTTTTTAAAGATCCCACTTCTTCTGTTTGCATATGTCTTAAGGGATAATTTAATAAAGGTGTTAAAAAAGAACATACATGTATAATTCAGCAATTCAGATGCTGATGCATTAGAACTCAAGCCCTTTCTGTAACTGTTTATAAAAAATGTAAAAAAATACAAAAGCATGTAATAAAAGAAATGTAAACAACAAAGGGTAATGCAAGCAGCCTGAAAAAATTATTCACCAGTCCATACCCCATTAAAACATAATTTATTCACACAAAACATAAAATCATCAATTTAGCACTTTTGTCCTAATCAATACAGGACTAGGTTACGTTACACACATTTCAGGAACCTGGTACTAATGAAAATATCTCCATACAACCATTATATATGAGATATGTCATACTGTTTAATGTATTTTTTAGCAATTATAGTTCCAACAACTTTTTTGATAATTTTTCAATGGCTATACTTAGTAGTGTCTGTGACTATTATAAGCATTTTCCACAGATTTTAGAATATTTTAGAATACCTATTTAATGTTGCTTTTAAACTAAAGTTTTTTAACTGTTCATTTGATTAAATAATTGTGTAATTGGTTTGTAATTAATGAATAGGGCCGTGGATTTGTATAAAAGGGGAGGAATGCATCTTTATTCTGATGAAGTCCTGCATTTATTAGTATAAAAGCGCTAAATCAATGGTTTTATGTTTTGTGTGAATAAATTATGTTTTAATGGGATATGAACTGGTGAATCATTTTTTCGTGCTGCTTAAAATGTTACCCTTTGTTGTTTACTAGTTGCTTCAGTAACACTACACTTTAGTCTAGTAAAAGGAATGTCTACACAGGGAGGGGTGGTTTGGGCAAAAATTACTGTTAATGAAGGGAAGATACAACACATTTATAATGTAATACATGTTTGAAATGGAAAAGCATGTAATACATGCTAATGAGAAAATGGGGCATGCAACATACTTGGATCAACTGAAAGCTCCCTCCAGTGGGAATGAAAGACCCTTAATATGGGATTGTGAAAACAGAAGATGCAGTCAATGTGGAGCAAATGAACATACAGCTAAGAATTGCAAGCTTAAGTGTAGGAAGTGTAATGAGTCAGATCACATTTGCTTTTGACAGTCCTATGTTACAAGAAGAAATGTTAAATGAGACAGAAAATGATTCAAATATAAGTTAGTTTGATGATAATGTTAAACTGACTGTAACTAAGGATATTATGGGGGAAACAACTGAAGAAGACATTATGGTTAATTTGAATAAGGATGATATATGTGATTTAAAATGCAGATTCCGGAACAGAAAATATATGAAGAGCTGGAAAGTAATGGAGAAGCGGGTGAATTTAAAACTGGAGAGGAGCAGGAATAAAAAGAAGAAATCAGTTGGCAGAACACTAAGGGAAAGAAAAATAAAGACTGGAAGTAAAAAAAAGCAAAAAACATGGAAATGATGACATAGTAATATTAGCAAGAAATGTTAGCAGTATTCCTAATGAAATCAGAGAATTGATGGTAATTTAATAGAAGTGTTTTACATTTATTAGATGCAAGATGTGTGATGAAGGAAACAAAGAGATAGAATGGATGCTTTATGACAGAAGCATATAACATGGTCAGTAAGAAATGAAACATGTCCAGATATAGGAATGTTGCTAACAAGTGAGGAAGCCTTGATATTAGATTCTACAATATTAATATCAGGAAGAGTAATAATATGTGATATAAGCAACAGTGAAACATGCATAAGAGTATTTATAACTTATGCAAACACTACTGTGACAGAGAGAAAAAAATGCCTGAAGAGTTAAATAAGAATGTTCTGGTGAATATTTCTATAATTATGGTAGTAGATTGTAATTGTAATTAAAAAAAGATAAAGGAAAATTGCCACAAGAAATTAAAGTAATGAAGGAAGTCATCAAGTGCAGATACTTGAAAATAGGAGAAATAAGGGCATGTACACATCAAAGATGGACATTTAGAACTGATACAAATTATGTAAAATATTCAAAAGATATGAAAGAATTAATAGGTGGAGTAGAATTTGCTGAATTTTCTGCCAATGGAGGTGTATATGCCAGAGGATAAGTATATAACAAAATAAAGCAAAGTAATTAAAAGACTATCAGGTAAGGTCAGTAAGAAAGAAGAAGTAAAGATGGACGGAAATAAAACTATGCAAAGAGCATATGACAATGAGGAATTGTTATGGAAAATGGTAATTTTGGTGGATTGTGCATAAAAAGAAACACAAGAAGGTTTTTGAGGTAGAAAAAAAGAATAAAAAGTAAGAATTAAGAAAGATTATGATGAAGTTATGAAAGTATTTGAAAAAAGATGTGGAATAAGGAGGTAATCAGTTGACAGAAAGAAAAATGTATGAAAAACAGAGAAAAAATAAAACTAATGTTATACATATGTTTTAATGGGAAGGAAGTGCGAGGGTGCACCTTATTTAGGAATGCAGGTTAAAATAAAATAAAAATGGAAGGTGGTCTTAAATATACACATTGAGAAATAATGAAAGGAGTTCAAGCATATACAGGTGAAATATATAACAAAGAAATAGGAGGAGGATGACGAGAGTGGAGCATGGAAAAAATATCTGGAAATACTAAGAGTTCAAAAAAGAGATTAGTATAGAAGAAGTACAAGAAATTAAGGGGGATGATAACAATCAGCACCTGGAGTGGATGAGATAAGGTACACCTTTTATAAGGAAGTAAATAAGTGGGAAAATATTTTTTCTAAGACACTGAATGAATGGTTAAAGGTATGGGAGGATTCTGCGGTTAAATAAATTATCTAGTAGAAAGATCAAAAGAAAGACATACAAAATTGGAGACCAAATACTTTATGAAATTTAGACTACAATTTCTGTTTAAAATAATTCAAACTAGGATGCAAAAAGTATTGGATGAAGTGATAAGGGATGGGGTGTTTGGTATTACAGGAAGAGAGGAAAAAAAGAAGTTATGTACTCACCATAACATTCCATGTGAGTTGTTCATCTCACCTTCATTATCACTGATGGGTTCGGAGCCAATCCTCGTCTTCGACTCGGCCAAATGCAAAAGTTCGAGGACTTCAACCAGCTCGTGGTCTACTCCCTATCCCATGAAGCACTGGTGCTTCCCTTAGATCTTGTTTGCAGCCAACTAAACTGACTAGGTAAGTACCCCAATAAGAAAATCAAGAATACAGTAGATAAGGACTAAATATCACCAAGATCTGTCTCAACTTCCCGGTCCTCAAGAAAAATTTGTAGGGGTTTACTGGGTGGGACATAAGAATGAAGGCGAGATGAACAAC
Organism: Protopterus annectens; assembly: GCF_019279795.1. Lineage (NCBI taxonomy): Eukaryota > Metazoa > Chordata > Ceratodontiformes > Protopteridae > Protopterus > Protopterus annectens. The sequence continues at coordinate 379,552,153 of NC_056740.1, forward strand.
TCACATAGAATATTATGGTGAGTAAAGTTGTTCTATCTCGCCTTCATTCTCACTGATGGGTTAGTGTCCCAAGCACCATCTTTCTTGGGTGGCTCACGGGAGTATATTCCTCAGAACCATGGAACCAAAGAAGGCCTTGTCCCTGGAGGCCCTATCCAATTTGTAATGAGTGGTGAAGGTATGAGGTCTAGACCATGTGGCTGCTGCACAAATGGAATCTATTGGTAGCTTAGCCAGAAAGGCTTAAGATGTGGAAACAGCCCTAGCTGAGTGGGCCTTTACCTTATGATGTAATGGCATGTGCACAGAGTTGTATATAAAGGAGATGCAGTCTGATAACCATTTTGACAAAGTGTTTTTTACCACTAGAGCACCCTTCTTTGAATCTGAAAATGAAGCAAAGAGCTATTCTGATTTTCTAGAATCCTTGGTCCTGTCTAAATAGAATCAAAGTTGCCTATGGACATCAAGTTTGTGCAGCATATGTTCCATCTTATTAGTATATTTGGGGAAAAAACAGGTAATTCTATAGTCCGACTGAGGTTTGTCTCTGAACAAACCTTAGGTAAAAATGATTTATCCTCAGTGAAACTATCTCATTGTGAAAAATTAAGTATGGGGGTTTAATGGACAAGGCATGCAACTCTGAAACACTTCGAGCAGAAGTAATGGCTACTAGAAAAATGGTTTTCCACGATAAATATTTCAGGTCACAAGATGAGGCTGGTTCAAATGGGGGTAAGATGATTTGAGAAAGAACAAAATTTAGATTCCATGTTGTAGCCGGGGACCTAATAGGTGGTCTCAAGTGGATAGTACCCTTGAGAAAGGCTATAGAGAGTCTATGGGACATGATAGCAGTTCCCTGATCACCAATATGAAAATTAGAAATTACTGCTAATTGAACTAACGGTTGCTGCAGCTGCCTCTTAATTGAAAAGTGTGGTCAAAAACATTAAAATGGATGCAATTGAAGCCAAATACGGGTCAATATTGTTTTGAGATGCCCATATGGAAAACCTTTTCCATTTACTAAGGTATAACTTCCTGGTAGATGATTTATGAGAGGTTGTTAGAATGTTCTGAGCTACAGGTGAGATATTCTGAAACCTGGCTATTCTTGGAATTGGAGCAGCCAAGCTGTCAATCTGGGTGTGTGAAGTGCAGGATCAAGAGCCCCTGATGAATGAATCAATTGATCTGGAACTGGGTACAGGATAAGGTTCTTCCAGTAGATGAGGCTGAAGAAAGGGGAACCAAATCTGATGAGGCCAATAAGGAGTTATTAGAATGATGGTCCTTCCACAGTCTTGGCTTTCTGTAAAAATCTGGGTATCAGTGGAAATGGGGGAAAAGCTAAAGGAGACCTGGGGATCAATTGTCCACAAGCACGTCCCTTGGGGCATCCTCCAGAGTGGGGATTAGGGCAAAGTAGTTGCTGCCTTTTGCGTTGTTGGGAGTTGCAAAGAGATCGCAGCAAGGCTGGCCCCATCTGCAGAATATCCTTTCCACTACTACTTCTATCAAGGACCACTCGTGAGGCAATAAAATTGCTCTGCTCAGTTTGTCTGCTATCACACTGGACCTCCCCTGGATGTGCATTGCTATCAGAAAGCACTGGGTGGAGGCTTCCCACTGCCATACTCTCAGGGCCTCTTGACACAGGGGGTACGATCTGGTTCATCCTTGTTTGTTTATGTACCAGACCACCAGCATGCTGTCCGTCTGGACTGCAATGATCCCTAGAGAAAGAAAGTCTTGAAATTACTGCAATGCTAGAAGTACTGCTCTCATCTCTAGGACATTGATATGCAAGTGAGCCTCATGTTTCTCCCATGTGCCTTGGGCTGTCCTTCCCTGAAAATGCCCCCCCACCCACCCTAACAGGGAGGCATCCATGGTCACAGTGGCAATAGGAGTGGGTAGAACAAAGGGGCGACCTATTGATACTTGATGAGAAGTCAGCCACCACTGACGATCCTTCTTGCATGCTTTTGTTATTATAAACTGGGTGTGACATTGGAAGATTTTGGAAGGACCATTGTGTAAATAGGAGCCATTGCAGTATCCACATATGCATTCAACCGAAAGGAACGGAAATGATTGCTGCCACCATTGTCCTCAATAATTTGAGAACCACTGAAGCTGGGACTTTTTGTTTTGAGATAATAAGGTTCAGGACTTGTTCTCGTAGAGCACAAACTCTTTCTGTTGGAAGCTTTACAGTCATGGTGACTGTGTCAAGATCTGCTCCTATAAAAACAGTATGTTTGGATGGCAATAATGCAGATTTTTCTGAGTTTATGGTAATACCCAATTGACTGCAGAGATTTAAGGTTGTATCCCTTGCTTGTATGAGTTGATGCTTGGTGGTGCCAGTAAGGAGCCAGTCATCCAGGTATGGAAACACCTGGAATCCTAAACATCTCAGATGAGCCTTGACTGCTGCCATGCATTTGGTGAACACTCTGAGGGCTGTAGTGAGACCAAAGGGCAGAGTTCAAAACGGATAATGACTGGCCCCCAGCTGAAAGCGCAGATGATCCCTGGATGGTTTGGCCATTTTGATGTGGTAGTACGCATCCTGGAGATATACTGAGCACATCCAATTGTCCTTTCCTAAAAAAGGAAGTATGGACTGTAGTGTGACCATCCAGAACTTTGTTTTTTTGACAGATTTGTTCAATCTGTTGAGATCCAAAATGGGTCTCCAGTCCCCTGTTTTCTTTGGAAGTAAAAAGAACCTTGAGTAAGTTCCAGATTCTCTATGGTCTGCTGGGACTGGTTGGATGACTCTTTTGTCTAGCAATCTTGCAATCTCTATGGTTTCTTGTTCTCTGTGACTGGGTGGAATGTCTGGGATTTTCTTCATAAGGGAGGGTGGGTTGGCAAAGGGAATGGAGTATCCTCTGGATATGACGCTTTGTATCCAGCGGTCTTTCATTAGTTTTAGCCAGGTGTCTTGTTACAAAGATAAGCGTCCCCCGACTGCTTCCAGAGATGGACAGATGGGCTTTCTTTCAGGAGCCCTGATTGGGCTTTCCAAAGAACTGATCTCTATCACCCTGATTCTGTGGGCCCCCTCTGCCGCGTGGACGGCGTCTTCCATTATTACCCCCTCCTCTGCCTCTGGGGAGGGGTTCACCACGTGTGTCAAGGAAAGCTCCTTGGAATTTACAGAATCACATCTTTCCAGCTTTCCGACCTTTGGCGTAAGGTCTGGTAGGGGTGGAAAAACAGACTCCTACTAACCACTGCCCTGCTCGTTCCATCAGCTGTGTACGAGACCAGATGCATGGAAGAGTTTATAAGGGAATTTAGGGTAGCAAGCTGGGAAGTTACCTTATCTGAATCTCTCTGATCTACTGCACCCTGTAGAGTATTTCCCAACTCCTTAAGGAGATCTCTGTGTAGTCTAGTAAAATGTGTGAGATAGTTCAGGGACTGAAGAACAAAAGCCGCTGAACTAAACATGCGCTTTCCATATCTGTCCATGATCCTAGAATCGCTATTAGGAAGATGAACAGATGTAGAGGTCTCTGGCAACTCATTCTTGTTGGCTGCCGCCTCCACCATAGCATCAACGGGTACTCCTTTGGTAATGAAAGCCTTGTCATGGGGACACATCATAAATATATTGGGCCTCCGAAGGACAGGTTCCATGGTATCTGGGGACTCCCATGCCTTTCGAGAAATGAGTTCCATCAGCATATCAAAAGGTGGGGACACCCAAGAGGTGGAGGTTTGAGACCTGAAAGCCTTCAGGAGGACTGACCCATCATCAGTAGGGTTAATGGGCTTCCAGCCACCCCTCTGTTTAAGAATTTCCAAGATATCCCCGAAAGAAATATCTTCAGAGGGGGACAATGAGGACCCTTCTGACTCATCTAAGTCAGTATCCGATGCGATAGGTGGTGGGGGAGTCCAGATTCTTCCTCTTGCAAAGCCTCTTCCTGGGAACCTCTTCAGCAGGAGCTTCTAGGGAGGTCTCGGAAGAGCAGGGCTCACCCTATGGTGGCCTGAGGCTCTGGATCTCTATGCTTTTGAGGGACCAGTGAAGCAGACGCAGACACACGTCCTTTAGGGGAGGAGGTTGCTGGTGCCAATGATGTGGGTGCCCAAGGGGACAACACTCTCCTCAAGGCATCAAAGGTCCCCCAGCTCTGATCTGAAAAAAACCCTGGATAAGTAGAAACAGGCAATCTCCTCGGCACAGAAGCAGTGGGCTCCAAGCCCAAGGTAGGCACCGAACCCACCCGCGCTGAGGCCCCGAGAGGCAAAGTTGGAACGGAAAGATCAGTATGACTATCCTGTCCGGACCCAATCGGCGAGTGTTGGCCCCTAGATTCCAAGGTCAGTACCGAGGAAGTCAGAGTACTTGGAACCAACAGACCTGGAAGGGGTGTCAGCTCCAGCAGTTCCACAGTCATCAGCTCTGAACACTCAGGCTCCGAAACCTCAAGTTGAATCGGAGGAGGAACAGAAGTCATGGGCTTGGTCCTAGTTAGTTCCGAAGCCTCAAGGTTCGGCCCTAACAACATTTTTGCTAGTGCCGGTGTCTCCAGAAGCCTCTGCACCACACGATCCACATCCTTATCAGAGAGTCTTGAGGACTGGGAAGAAGCTATGGAAGAGGCCACTGACTGAAGGATTAGAGACTTTAAAGTAGGTGACACCGGCTCCAGTATTGGGGACTGGCTCCTACAAACAGTAACAACCTCATATTCCGAAAGCAGCGGAGCTGAGGTAGAAGTCTCAATCGGTTTTGAGGCCGATAAACCCTTTTTTGGCTCTGACCCAGAAGAAGACTTAGAAGACGAGGTCTTTGAAGATTTTGATGTCTTGTCAGGTGATTTGTCCTCATCCAATGATTCCTGAAAGGAAGACTTCAGTAATCCCCTAGCTATCAGCTTATGTTCATGAAGAACATGAGAGCTAAATGAATGACAGATGGCACAGTTCTCCTGTAGGTGAACTTCACCTAAACAATGGACACATTCTGTGTGACCATCTGTTATTGACAATTTTGTCCACATTTAGGACATTTTTTAAATCCTGACTTAGCCTTCTCTTGTTGGGACATGGCAGAACTATAAAATATCTAGCTACATTTGAAGTATAATACAACACCATAATAAAACTATAGAACTCTTGAAGAATATACTATTTAAAGAAGGAAACACACTGTATTATATTACATTATAGTCCTAATAATAACAGGGCCCTATGTTATACAATATATGCAAACACACACTAAGAAGAATATGGAACTACTGGCCCTAAAACTTGGGCCTAGGTTCAACTAGGCTTAAAATATAGCAGGCTTAACACACTCTAAGGTAGGGAGAAAAGAACTATCCAGTCAACCCTCTAATTTAAACAGGCTGTTACTCTAAGGAAGACAGATGAAAAAAACGGCCTAAAAAACACAACCACAAACAACTAGTAAAACACACATACACTCAACTTATTCCTAATTATCCATATTAACAAGATAAAGAAAACTTAACTAACTACAAAAATGAACTATCAAAGCTAAATTAGCACTTTTTAAATGAAATATCAAAGTTTCACTGGCCAGAGCTGTCGAAGCACTCCCGATCTGTTGCAGCTGCAAATGAGATCTGAGGGAAGTACTACTGCATCATGGGATAGGGATTTGGCCAAGAGCTGGTTGAAGTCCTCGAGCTTTTGCATTTGGCTGAGTTGGAGCCAAGGATCAGCTCCGAACCCATCAGTGAGAATGAAGGCGAGATAGAACAACTTCACATTAATTGTTAGTAATAGTGAAGATGAAGTGATAAGGGATGGGATGTTTGGTACTACAGGAAGAGAGGAAAATAATTGCTAGTAATAGTAAAATAAATAATACGATTTTGTCATGAAATAAAGAAGTAAGAGGGGTGAAGTGATGTCAAAAAGGCTTTTGATAAGGAAAGTCATGAAGCCATGTGCAAGATTCTGAAAGCATACAGGACAGGTAAAAAAACAGTGGAGGTTATAAAGACATGATAAAAAGACATGGAGGAAAGTGATGATGAATGGGTGGAATGGCCAAAATGTTAAAACAGAAAAGAGGAGGAAAGTAAGGATGCCCATTAAATATGTGCCGTTTGTATAAGTAATGAACAGAATCATTCAACCACTCATGTTTGGAATGAAGGAAGCATACTAAAAAAGAAAAAAGGGAACTGAAGTTCCGGTAATAAGGGATGGATGAGTGAAACCATGGCAAGAACGAAAAAGTTATTGATGAAAACTAAACATGTTAAAAAGTAAGGGACTTGGTGAAAAGAAAAAAAAAATGGAATTCATTATAACAGGGAAGTAATACATATATTATGGGGTAAAGTCTAGAGAATATAACATTATAATGGGTCAGTGGGGAACACAAATGAAATAAATAACAAAAAGTTATTGACATAGTGGAATTGTTTAAATGTGTCTTTTAGTAAAAAGGTTTATATGTTAAACAGATATATATTGGGAAAATAGCTTATGTTTACAAGTAAGAAGGAAAAGGAATTATTAGAGATTTTTTTCAGCTTTTCATTTTTATTTGGGATCTACACTGAAGCCTGTGAAAAGAGGGATAGTATATAATAAAAATGAATAAGGGAGTTGAATCATATATATGTGTATGTGTGTATATTTAATTTCCATGGATCTTTTGTGGTGACAAAAATGTTAAAGAGAGAGAGAGACATAAAAATGATGGGAATGTTATGCATGAGGTATGAAGAAGTGTGGAAACAGGAAAAGGAAGTAAAGAGCAAGGCAAACATGGAGAAAAATAAGGCAATATGTAAAATTCTGAACATTGGGTAACAGCGCCAGGGCAATTTTCTTTGGGCTAGGCTTGTAAAGACACACCTATGAGCCTACTAAAAATAATGAATGTTAACAGTACAAGAAATTAGTTGTATAAAAAAATATGGAGGAATGTTATTTGCTATATCCATATAGGAGATTAAAACTGAAATAAAACAAAGAAAAAGATACAAAGTTTTTTTAGGAGTTATTTTAACAGCCATTTGTAAATGCCAGTCCTGCTACTCAGCAACTGATCTCAGAGTTTCAAAATAACAATTTTACTTACTAAGAACTTGCTCAGTCATTTCTACATACATGTGTCTTAGTACATCGCAGAGCCATACTAGTTGTGCTGCCATGGCAGCAGTGTCTCAGAGAAAGGTTAACAGTGATGTTTCAGAGATATCTGTTAGGGCACTGATTTGAGTTTGTGTCATCAGGCTGACTGAAATGAATCTGTGTGATGTAATTCAGCGCTGAGCCCTCAGGAATGTTGGGGTTTTTACTTTTGTTGATACATAAGGCTTTGTCATGTAAATTTGTTTTAATGTTTCCCTTTCGTCTATGAATACTGATTGGGGATTTAACGTAGCACAATCTGACTAATTTCAGACAAGAAAATATCTTCTAACTGTAGTAGTCTTATCCTAGAGTCTAACTAGCTCTTGTAGGGGGAAAGATTTAATTCATGATTCAGTTTGTTATCTTTGAAATACTAACATGCACTGATGTCAGTAAGGATCCTCCACATGTGCCCCATGGATGTCCTCCACTGATTTCACTTAGGCAGGCCATCTTAGGTTGGAGCTGCATTCTTAACTTTAATTGGAATTACACTTATGAGTTGTGCTATTCTTTAGGAAGAGAATAGTTTGACAGATACTCGTACAGCTCAGCATGCAACAGGAGGACCTCTTTATTATTGCAATATCTAGAATGTGGTGGCGTAAGCCACAAAACTTTGGGCTAGGCTTATAAATGCCTTAGGGCAGATAGCCTAGTATAAACCTATGAACCTATTCATATAAGGGGTGGCGTAAGCCACAAAACTTTGGGCTAGGCTTATAAATGCCTTAGGGCAGATAGCCTAGTATAAACCTATAAACCTATGAACCTATGAACCTATGAACCTATGAAATTAACAGTATAAACAGTAAGCAAAACTAGCCTTACAGTTTCTGAATGAGTACCAATCTCAAACAGCAGTTGCTTTCAAAAATACAAAAAATTGTTGCGCATGAGGGGATGATAAATGAGAAGTTGCTTAAAGCTGTGGTTTGTTAAATGTTTAGGTTTTGTATCACTGTGTAATTAAGAAGGGAGGTTACACAGATGCTGTGATAGTGTTGAATGAATTACATAGCTTACACAGGAAAAGGTACCACAGTACCATTATCTGACACTAACATACAGGCAAGCAAATTCACATACCCATGTCCCATATTTTCATTGCAGCAGATGCTATCACAGCTGTTATTTGGACTAAGACCTTCATTCCTCACCAATCTGTCCTGTACTCATAACTACTCTAGATTTCCCTCGTCTGTGGTATGTTTTCCTGAAGTCCAGCATTGATGCAGGTCCAATATTTTGACCTGTGGTTTACTTCAACCACTGTGATCTCTAAAGTATCAGTTTCCTGCAGAGACCCTTACTTATTGAATTCCTTTCATTATTTGCAGCTTAGCCAAGGCCATGACTTCTTCAGCTGGGTACATTCTTCTCTGGGGGGAGCTAACCATATAGAACAAAGGATTAGGAAGATGGCAGGGATGAAGGAAAATGATACGACACAGGAGATGGTCAGCATGCCATTATTTTTCATACGCTAGTGCTGTTTTCTTTCAGTCTTAAGAAAGCAATCCTGCAATGCATCTTACCACTTAAACAGCAAGTTGACAGACAGAAGTCAAGGGAGTTAGTCTCACAACCATTAATGTCTTCCAGTACCCATTTCCAAGGTGTAATCTCTTTCTCATGGAGGACTAGGCCAGTTGGTTCCAGGGTAAATATGTGGGTACCTCGCCAATCATCCAAACCATTAATGCCTTTCAGTACCTACCCTCAGGTTGTACCCTCTTTCTGAAAGAGGACTAGACCAGTCAGTTCCACTGTAAATTTGCAGATACCTGCCCAGTCATCCAGGTTCTCTTTAAATGATGATAATGTGCTGCTCCTCTGCTTAACCATCAAGGAAACATGTCTAAGACTATTCATGGTGCTGGCTGCAGAACCCTGTGAGTTCTTGTAGAGATTACCAGCATTCAATAACATTTACTATTATACAATTGTGTTCCTTCTACTGACAAAGGAGAGCTGGCTTCTAGACACTCTATTCACCCCCTCATGTGAACTGCCTAGGTCGTGGGTTTGTTTGCCAAACTAAGGTAGTGGGTTGTGGAAGCAAACTTACTATTCCTTTCATACCCGGACAACCAGTCTAACCTTTCTAATGACACACTGTTCTAGGAGTCCACAAACCACTTCATAAATATTTCCTTCGGTAAATAAAGTAAATATGAAACATGGCTAAACAGTCTAAGAATGACAAAGGAATATGCAGTATTTTCTATGTACTGTTTCTGTGAAGAACAAGGTATTGCTTCAAAGTTTAATGTATTCTCTAACCCAATAAAAGTTGTATGAACTGTGTTTCGTGTTGCTGTTTTTAATATTTGTTTCTATTTTTGCTTTATTTTAACTTCACGCCCATTCATGTTGCTGCTGCACAATTCTGAAAGCAAATTTACAGATATGTACAGTTTCTTTTTATGGTCTTAGTTCTTAAGCACACATCCTTCCAAGAAAGTATTCCCACACCTGTTTATTTATATACCTATCAGGTACTTAAAGCTTCACATATTAACCCCTTTCCTTAAGGGCAAACATATTTAAATCCTGAAGTGGCTTACCCTAGAGTAGTCTGTGCGCTGTTACTGAATTTATTTTATTAGCTCTAAGAACTGTTGCGACTTGTGCATGTCATTTTGCTTTTAGTCTTGTGGTCTGCTTTTACCCAGCCCAAGACATGACACTGTAGGTAGGTATATTATCAACAGCAATATAATCAGTGGAAATTGCACACTGCAGTTCATTTATTTTAGCAATATGTACTGGGACATTCTACAATTATGGGATGCTCTGGAAGGCCTTTCCCATCTACCACAATAGAGTCATCTTTTGGTAATTGTGTACTATTTCCAGTATTCTATTCATCTTGTTCAACAGAAACAGAACTGTTCCCCCTTTTTGCAACTTTCCTGAATCACAAAAGTGTTAGTTTGGACTCTGACATTAAAACTAGAACGGTATGTAGCTGAATGACGTTTTTTAATCTTAGGTTCAAGTCTAAAATTTTCGAGTGAGTGCATACTCTTTATTACACATTTTAATGAGAACCACAAAAAGGCAGTACGTTTTGTGGCTGCAATAGCAAGTTTAATATCCTATCCCCAGGGGTGTTTCACTGCTTACCATCCAGCTTCTTTTTTTTTTACGCTCTTAACTGCATTTTAACTGTCTTCATCTTTGCTCTTAGGTCTCCCATCACCTTTGTTATCCAGTGTTCCATCTCTGGACACACTCAGGTGATTTCATTTGCTCATTTGTCTGCTGTATGTTGTCATGTAAACACCTTGCTGAAATTATACCTCTCAACCTCTTAGAACAAGAAATATGGACAAAGCCTAGAATAATGGAGGGACAAAGGTCCAAAAATAGGGACATATTTTAAATATTGCTCTTATAAACATAAAAGGATTTGTGCTGGCATGGAATTTTGGAAGAATATGAAGTCTAAAACTCAAAGGTATGTCATTATTTATTGACTTTAATTCTCAGTGATATACCAGAAAACCATAAAGCTTATGAGGAACACATCAAAAATATGAGGCAAAAATCTGGACATTCTGTGAAAATCTGGACAGCTGAGAGGTATGGCTGAAATACAAATTTAACTTCATTCTCTTTCATCTACTAAAGGAAATCTACCAGAATAAATGACCCTAAACTCTTCTCTAACCAAAAGTTCTTTTATGCTAGTTGTACATGTTGGAATCTTGGAATCAAGCTGCCCCCCACAAAGTACAGATTCCTACCTTGGGTTTAGCTTAATGCTACATGCTAAACTACTAGGTTGTCATTAGCAATGTAGCAGATGCATATATGTCTGATAATACACTTCACTTTCATCACAATCTAACACTAGGAGGATACATAGCTGAATGGTCTTATTTATTTTATTTTTTTTGGAGGGGTATCAGACAATATTCCCATATATGATCTGTATTTCTTCAGAAGCATTTGCCTTTTCAGTTTACTGGGACATATTAATTGTCAGCTTTGAGCATTAAGCCTTGCAAAAGTACAGTTTTGTACCTACCATAAATGTAGATGTTTGCCAAAAATAGAATAACTCCCTAAAACCATGCACAAAAAAAGTTACAAATCATCATGCCACCACACTCCAAACTACAGAGAAGGAGGGGAGGAAGGACTGCAGCAATGTGGATTTTTTTTCATACATCTACATCTAGTACATAACAAAACTGTACTATGTTCTCACATTGCTGCAGTCATAACAAGCAGAGGTAGGAGGCTGGCAAAATCATAAAGCATTGGGGGCTGCCAAAATGCCTGTATTGCAGTAGCAAATCAGCCCTAGATTTGGATGGGAATAAAGAGGTAATGTGTTTAAAAAAAAGTGTGCACTGAACTCCAAGTAAAAGCCAATCCACTTAGAAATAGTTTGTTTTGAAACAGGTATGAACCCAAAGCAAAAGAAACAAACAACTGCTGAGACTGTCTGAACACTTTAGTCTCTTGCTCATATAAACGCAACTGCCTGTGAATATCCAAAGTGTGCAAAATTTTCTCCCCTTTTTTTTGGGGATCTGCATAAAAAGTACAGTCTTCCAAGACAAAAACTTTTAGCTCAGCCATAGCTGCAGGTTCAAAAGGAGGTAAAAGTTTTTTCCAACACAAAATTGAGATCCCAAGCAGGAGGAGGAGCATTACGGGTCTTATGTTCTAAACAAAGGATGAGAGAATAATGGTGGATCACAGTCATAGTGAGCAGAAAGCTGCAGCATGAACTTTTATAGAGGAGAAAGACAAAACCCTTGTACCCTCAGGATCTAGAACAGAATATGCCAGGCTGTTAGGTGCAGGGACTGAATCCTGCTGAGTCAAGGTGCGGAATCAAGGCAAAAGGGGTGAGGAGGGTCCCGCTCCTCCTCCTTAGCAGATAATACCAATGCTGTGCCAATCTGGAGCTAGGAGCTATTAGAAGGCTTGAGGGCTTGTCCTGTCTGACCTTCACTGGAAGAGAGGCTCAATGCAAACTGGACTGCTAACATTTCTTTCAAGTTGATATGTAAAATTGAAGTCTGACAAAAATTCCTTTTGAATGCAAGTTATATGAATGAATGAGTGTCCATTGGCAGTGTTGTGTGTGTCCATATTTTGACTGTTTGTGAGCCTCTGCCCTTTGCTGAGGAGAACATTCTGGCATGCCTTTGAAAGGCAATGTGTGGAAATTTCAGACTGCAAAGGAGCATCCAAAATCTAGCTTTTAATATGTCCAGACAAATCTGATCCTTCTTAAGCCAAGTGCGCTGAAGAGAACTGAAACCAGTGGCAGCCCCTGGAAAAGCCTGCAACTATTTCAACATATGAAACTGGCAATTCAAAGCCTCATTGCTAAAAGTGGAAGAGTATATACTTTTTTTTACCACCTTTCCAAAAGCATCCCTTCCCTAAGGAACTGGACTATCTGGCTTCACTGGCAGGGAGGCAAGAAAGAATCTGGATTAAGGGAAAGCTCAGAGAAACGCCTTGAACAACATCCAAAAAAAACAGGAGGGTAAGGGATTATTCACTTTTCTGACATCTGGAAAGTACTGAGGCAAGAAAAAAAAAAAAATAATCCAACAACGGGCATTTAGCCCACTGTATCGGTCTCTGCCTGAAAATTTACAGAAAGAAATTTCACCCACGACTGCTCATGCTTTGCATGCTTCTGCTTCTGCTTGAAAAAAATGCGCAAATGGAAATGATCGCGGACGCTCGCGGCTTTACCCTGACCTTGATCGCTCTGAGGCCAGGCCGACGCCAGCCTTGAGCTTTGGGGCCTAACACTTTGGACAGCGGGCCGACCCGAGGATGACTGCCAACTTATTTCTTCCTCAGAAGATAAATTAACACTGAATTTCTTTGCCTTACTCAAGATTTTTGTTCAGTCTATCACTTGACTAAAAAGTTAGGGGAAAAGGTTTTACAATATAGCTCACAGCATTTAGAACTCTGTGACTTTTGGGAACCTAGAGGCACTCAAATCCATGCTTAATTTGACTATTTCCTTAGCTGTTAGTACAGCATAATACTAGCCAGTTGGAGTGCATTGAAAAGATACAGGAAAAAAGCTTAAGAGTAAGTCAAAGTATGAAAAAGCAAGAAAACCGTAATGTAGATAGGCCGAAATTAATTGACCTCTATAGGCTTGACTACTACATGTTCATAGGTTCATAGGTTCATACTAGGCTATCTGCCCTAGGGCATTTATAAGCCTAGCCAGAGTGTGTTTGGCTTTCGCCACCCATTTTAAATGAATTTTGCTATGCCCTTTTTCGAGGTTAGTATACTGTGCCTCTGTCTAACAGTGGCACAGAAGTGATACCCGGGGTAAACCTACTATCGCCCATCCACTCATCAAGATTCCTCTTGAAGAGAGTCAATGAGGGACTCTGCCTAACCTGGACTGGGATTTTAATCCAGAGTGAAGGGAGCCTCTGGGTTATGAATCTGTCCCTCCAGCATGTCCTATTTATTTCAGTGCTGAGGTTCAAGTCTCTCGAGCGCATAGCTCAATGGGATTTGGATTTTCTGAGGTGCAGCATGTCCATTAATTCCGGGTTGGACATGGCTTTATACGTCAGGCACAGATTGCCTCTGAGCAGGCAGTATGTCACTGAGTAGAGCTGGAGTTTCTTTAACCGGGCAGCATATGGCATCTGTTTGAGCCCTTTGATCCTCTTGATGAGGTACTTTTGGGGTCTTTCCAGTTTCTGCAGGTGTCTGGTAAGGTACATCCCAAAAAGGGCATTGTACTCAATTATGGGCCTGATGAGGGATGAGTAAAGAGGCACGATGACCTCCTCTGATCTAGATGTGAATCCCTTCATGATTAGGTGGTCTATATAAAATGTTTTTCTAACCACTTTGGCCACGTGGTTGTCAAATGAGAGATTGCTATCAACTTGGGTCCCCAGGTCCCTAATTACTTCTTCTGTACTTAATGGATTACCACCTATGTGGTAATTTGTGGGCACTTTGTTTTTGCCAAAGGGGATGACCATACACTTTTTGGCATTTAGCTTGAGGCCATGGCTCTGGCACCAGTTGTCTGTTTCTATGAGGCCCTTTTGTAGGATGCTTGTGTCGGCTGGAGAGTCGATTATGGTGCCCAGTTTGCAGTCATCTGTGAACTTGGTCAGCCACAGTCCTTCCGTGTTAGCCTGTACCTCCGAGAAATATATACCGAACAAGAGAGGTCCCAGGACTGAGCCTTGTGGGATGCCACTTGTAACTGGTTTGGAGTCTGACATGGCTCCAGCAATTCTAACCATGTGGGTTCTGTCCTTGAGCCAGTTTGCAACCCATCTAGTGACATAGGGTTTTTTATTTAAGCTGGTGAGCTTATCTATAATGCCTGAGTGGGGTATTGTATCGAAGGCTTTTGCAAGGTCCAGGTAGGCTGTGTGGACCACCTTCCCCTCGTCAATGGCCTTGGTGACTGTTTCAAAGAAATCAACCAGGTTTAAGAGGCAGGATCTGCCCTTAACAAAGCCGAACTGGGTAGGATCCAGTGTCTGTAGGTCCCCAATATCTTTATTTATGAGGTCCATGATGATCCTTTCCATAGCTTTGCAGACCAAGCTAGTCAAGCTTATGGGGTGATAGTTTCCAGGATCCGTTGAGGCATCACCTTTGTGGAGAGGGACCACTGTTACTGTACGCCACTCTTTGGGTACATATCCTGTAGTAAGGCTGTGATTGAACAGTAGTTTTATGTTTGGGTTTAGTTCTTGGAGTTCATGTAGGACGCAGCCAGGGACACCGTCTGGTCCCATTGATGCTGTGTTTTTTGCTTTGGAGAGGGCGGCTCTTACCTGAGATCTGAGATGTCAGGGGGGCAGCACTCTGCTGGGATAGATATTTGCCCTTTTGGTGGGGAAGGGGGGGAGAAGTTTGCGCTGAACCTGTCAGCTAGGACATTGGCAATGTCTGTGGTTTCGGTGTATTTTTTGTCATTTTGGACCAATTCTGAGCATATCTGGGAATTCCCACCCAGGTTCCTAACATAACTAAAGAAAGCCTTGTGATTATCCTTAGTGTCCTGTGCAATTTTTCTCTCGAAGCTGGCCTTAGACAATTTTATGAGTGCCCGTAGTTTTTTGCTAATACTGATCAGAGATGCCTTCCCTTTTTGGGATTTTGCTCTATCATGTAGTAGCTTCCTCCTTCTACTGTATAGTTTGTTTATGGCTGTGGTCCACCAGACAGGATGCCTAACTTTGGAGGATTGGGTCTTGGTTTTACTTGGGATTGCATGATCCATGCATTCCTGAAGGTGTTCATAGAATGCGTTTATAAAGGATTCTGCAGTCTGGACCGTATTTTCCACAGACCCGGGGGCTTTGAAGGATTCCACCTCAGTTTTGAAGAGTGTGAAATTTGCTTTAAAGAAGTTTTTCACTGTGGTTTTCTGGGCAGGGGCTGGGTTCGGGATGTGAATATCTAGTGAGATTAGTTTATGGTCTGATCTTACCAGTGAGGGATACACTTCTGGTCTGGAGCATAGAGTCCCCATGTTGGTGATGATCAGGTCCAGTATGTTTTCCCCTCTTGCAGGAGTGGCAACAAGTTATTCCATAGCATTTGAGTTTATAAATTCTAGGAACCTTTGGGCTAGGGTGTTGGAGCTAGAGTAATGCTCCCAGTCTATGTTAGGGTAGTTGAAGTCGCCCAGTATAATGGTGTTTGGAGAGACCTTCATATTTTCCAGTTTTCTCAGGAAGGCCGAGTGGGATTCCTGGGTTTGGGAGGGTGGTCTGTAGCAGGCTATAAACTGGAAGGCAGTTTTACCCACTGTTAGTTGCACATGGATAGTCTCTGATGCTTTGTGCTGTGCCACCAACCTGGAGGTGTGGGTATCTTTGAAGAATATTAATACTCCCCCTCCTTTTGTGGTTCGGTCCAAGTTTTGGGGCCAAAAATCATGGTATGAGGTATAACCTGGTAGTGCTGGGGTGCTCTCGGAAGCCTTGAACCAGGTTCCTGTTACTGCACAGATATCGATGTTCTCCATGCTAAGGAGAGTTTCAAGTGCGTGCATCTTGAGGTTTAGACTTCTGGCGTTGAGTAGCATTACTCTTAGTTTCTTATCCCTTGTGATACCTATGGAGGTGGGTTTGTCTTTTGAGCCTTGCCTAAAAAAGGCACTATGGGGTGGCAAGAGCCTTTGCCAATATCCAGCCCAGGGTGACAGGTGCAAGCCATCCCTAGCGAAGCATCATGGCTTGTCGAGCATGTCATCCCAGGCAGACAGGCATTGGATCCCCTTTGAATGACACCAATACTTAAGCCAATTGTTGAAATTGATCATCTTGTCTTCATATTGTGGCATCATTCTAGGTGAAGGTATGATGCTACTCAAGGTCAGGGTCATACCGGCCTGGGCTATATGCTCAGAGAGCTCCTCTATGTCTCTTTTCATGTAGTCCAGGAAGGTACGTCTCAGGTCATTCACACCAGCATGGACAATGACTGAGTCATATTTGCATTTGCCTTGGAGTGACCGGAGTGCTTGTGTTATGTGGCGGATCCTAGCACCTGACAGGCAGCTCACCGTGACCTTCTCCTTGTTCAGCCTGGTAAGCGGGACGTCAGTGTGCCTGACGATAGAGTCACCTATTACAAGTGTATCAGGTGTGTTGTTTAGCCTTAAGGGCTGTGACTGTTCAGCACACTGGCTTTGTGAGCTATGTGTTGCATGTGTTTTGTTTTGGGGTAGCGGTTGCCTGGGTGTCTGCTTTGGAGGTCTCTGCTGCTTAGGCAGATTTTTATTTAGAGCCTCCGAGTATGTTTTTCTGTGTTTATGTGTTTGGTTTGCTGTCGTGGTAGGTCTATGTGAGACTGGAATTGTAGTGAGTGTGGTTTCCTTCTCCTCCTGACTGGTTATGCCAGTACTGAGTTGAGAGAGCTTAGCCTCCAGTTTGGCTATATGGTTGCATCTCTCACATGTGTTGGAATTTGTTGGGAGGAGGAGAGGGTTGTCTGTGTACATGAGGCAGTTGTGACATTGCCTCAAGATTCCCAGATTCACCAGCTGGACCGGAGAGGAGATTGACAACTGACCTTTGGACGTGCTGGAACAGTATTGGGAATTCCTTTATAATTGAAAAAAAGGGTCAATGGGGAACAAAGTACTCAAGGGGAGTTTGTGAGGGTGTAGTGCTTTTAATGTTTTAGTGCTGACTTACATAATTGCTTTAGTGAGCAAGTGCCAGGCTTTAGAGTGGGAATAGGGTGTTTATTATGAGAACTAGATCAGTTCTAATGGAAAAAGTGAAGAGCAGACTTTGTGGAGCCAAGAATGGTTTAAACCCAATTAAGTGGTGCTGCGCTATGCGCAAAATCGCGCAAAGCCACGCTAAAGCGGGTTTTATACAGGGGGACTTGAAAGAGCTAGAAATTGGCCCAAAATGGCCAATAGACTACCAGATTCTTGTGCTGGGAACACTCCTCCAAGGATAGATAGGCTGCTCCAAGCTCCCCACTGCCACTGGTGAACAAAGAAGCCTCCCTTTATCCAAGAAAGGAAATGGGCAACACAGGAACTTTCCAAAAGTCCAGAATACAGCAAAGCCTGTATTTGGACTACTCTAGGTCAGGAAAGACGGGAAACAAGGATATTTTTTTTTTTTTTGCAACAAACAGCAGGAAAATGCAATAAATATGTAACACAGGCTAGACCACTTGAGTGTGTAGCCTCAACAGGTAAAAGCAACAAACAGGACAAACTTTAAAAGTGCAGGTGTAAAAACAACTTTAAACAGTTTAAAACAGTTCAAGAAGCAGAAATATTTGCAGTTTAGCTAGATCGGACAGTTGCTCAGGTAGTAGCAGGAAAAAAAAACACTTTTATCTGGTTAGCAGTCACTCTTTTAGCCTCTCTGCTGCTAGCACCACTCTGCAGGACCACAAGGAGCTTGGCTGAGTAGTAACAAGCGCAAAAACCGCGCCAAAGTGGGTTTTATACAGAGGGACTTGAAAGAGCTAGAAATTGGCCCAAAACGGCCAACAGACTACCAGATTCTTGTGCTGGGAACACTCCTCCAGGGATAGATAGGCTGCTCCATGCTCCCCACTGCCACTTGTGAACAAAGAAGCTTCCCTTTATCCAAGAAAGGAAATGGGCAACACAGGAACTTTCCAAAAGTCCAGAATACAGCAAAGCCTGTATTTGGACTACTCTAGGTCAGGAAATATGGGAAACAAGGATAATTTTTTTGTTTATTTTTTTTTTTCTTTTTTGAAACAAACAGCAGGAAAGTGCAATAAATATGTAACACAGGCTAGCGCATTTGAGTGTGTAGCCTCAACAGGTAAATGCAACAAACAGGGCAAACTTTAAAAGTGCAGATACAAAAACAACTTTAAACAGTTTAAAACAGTTCAAGAAGCAGAAATACTTGCAGTTTAGCTAGATCGGACAGTCGCCCAGGTAGTATCAGGAAAAAACACTTATCAGGTTAGCAGTCGCTCTTTTAGCCAAACAGACCTATGTGGCACATAAGGGTATTCACATATATCAGCACAGGTGTGAATGGACCTCTAAGGGGCTGGCTACCATGACATAGATGCTTGTCAGAGTACTGCAGTTTAAGCAAGGTCTGCCTGTTGTCATACAGAGTGTCATTACAAAGCAGCATTGTGACCAAATGTCAGTCTATATCATGGACATTCACGTTTTTACACCAATTGATGCTTAAGTGACTTCAGGAATTTAGTAACAGTGATCTTTTCCCCAACACAACCCAAATGACACACAGCCCACAAACTCAGTGTGCCACTCAATCACAGCCCATAAGGCATAACAACATACCCAACACTCTAGTCATAAGTGACTCTATATAGTCAGGCACACTGATGTTCCACTCACCAGGCTTAACAAGGAGAAAATTACTGTCAGCTGCTTGTCAGGTGACAGGATCCGCCACATAACACACACACACACACAGGTCATGCCACAACAAGTACAAATATGACTCTGTCATTGTCCATGTTGGTGGGAATGACCTGAGATGTACCTCCCTGGACTACATGAAAAGAAACATGGAGGAGCTCTCTGATTTTGTAGCCAGGCAGGTATGACCCTAGCCCTGCGTAGCATCCTGCCATCACCCTGAATTATACTACAGTACAATGATAAAATGATTGACTTCAACAATTGGTTAAGCTTCTGGTGTCATTCTAAGGGGCTCCAGTATCTGTCTGTCTGGGATGACATGATTGACAGACCACGATGCTTTGCCAGAGATGGCCTGCACTTGTCGCCCTTGGGATTCTGGATACTGGCTAAGGCTCTTGCCACACCTATAGTGACTTTTTTAGGCAAGGTTCAAATGACAAATTCACCACCGTAACAGGTACAAGCAAGCAAAATCTGAGGGTAATGCTACTAAATGCTAGAAGTCTAAACCTCAAAATGCATTCACTCGAGGCACTCCTTAAAGTGAAGAACATTGACATCTGTGCAGTGACAGAGACTTGCTTCAAGGCTCCAGAGAGCACCCCTGCATTACCAGGCTATAATTCATACCACACCTTTTGGCCACCTAACCTGGACCGAAACACTAAAGGTGGAGGCGTATCCATATTCATTAAGGATATCCACACCTCCAAGCTAGTAGCTCAGCATAATGCATTTGAGATTATCCAAGTGCAACTATCTCTGGGCAAGACTGCAATCCAAATTGTAACTTGCTACAGATCCCCCACCATGCCCTAGGATTCCCACTCATCATTTCTTGATACACTGGAAAATATTAGGGTACAACCCAACACCCTAATAATGGGCGATTTCAACTACCCCACCATTAACTGGGAAAACTACTCATGTACCAACTCTTTTGCTCAACGTTTTCTGGAATTTACAAATTCTAACACCTTGGATCAACTTATCCACACCCCCACCAGGGGCACCAATATCCTAGACCTGGTCATTACCAACATGGGCGACCGGTGTTCCACACCAGAGGTCAATTCCTCTTTGCTCAGATCTGACCACAAGCTAATCAACCTAAACATCCACATTCCGCCCCCACCCCCATTAGTGAAACCACTGTAAAAAATTTCTCCAAAGCCAACTTCATGCTTCTTAAGACAGAAGTGGCAAACTTCACGACACCCATGCAGATGGACAATAGAGGTACGACTGCTGAATCCTACACAAATGTTCTTTATAAGTACTTAAATGAGTGCATGGATCATGCTATCCCTAACAGAACCAAGATGCTATCCTCCAAAAAAAGGAAGCCAATCCGGTGGTCCCCTGCCATAAACAAAATCTGCAACAGACGAAAGAAGCTGTTGCAAAAAATGAGTAAAATCCCATGACTGAAAGAATTCCCTGGTTAGCCTCAGTAAGAAGCTGAGATCCCTCATAAAATCCTCCAAAGCAAATTATGAAAACAAAATCACCACTGATTCTAAAGACAACCACAAGGCATTCTATAGCTATGTCAATAATCTCAATGGCAACACTCAGATCTGATCTGAGTTACAGCACAATGGCACTAAATATACAGAACCAACTGATATTGCCAACATCCTGGCAGATAGGTTCAGTGCTAACTTTGCCCCCCCCCCCAAAAGGGCCCATCTCTGTACCAGAAGAATGCAAAGTTCCTGCAATCACGGTTGCACAGGTAAAAACCACACTCTCCATAGCTAAGAACACAGCATCCATGGGACCTGACAACATCCCAGGCTGTGTTCTACATGAACTAGAGAATGAACTGGCACCCCATCTAAGCACCATGTTCAATCATAGCCTCAACTCAGGCTTTGTGCCCACTGAATGGTGCACAGCGATGGTTATCCCACTCCACAAAGGGGGAGCCACCATGGACCCTGGGAACTACCGCCCCATTAGCCTAATGAGCCTGGTCTGCAAGGCCATGGAACGTATCATCATGGAACTTATAAACAAAGACATTGGTAATCTCCAAACTCTGGAACCCACCCAGTTCAGGTTTGTAAAAGGCAGATCATGTCTCCTAAACCTGACTGACTTCTTTGAAGCAGTCACCAAAGCTGTAGACGAGGGTAAGGTGGTTCATACAGCCTATGTAGATCTCGCCAAGGCTTTTGAAACCATCCCCCACACTGGAATTATTGATAAGCCCACTAAACTAGGTATAAATCCCTATGTCACAAGATGGGTTGCCAACTGGCTCACTGACAGGACCCACACTGTGAAAGTAGCAGACTCCAAATCCGACTTCAGACCAGTGACAAGTGGAGTACCACAGGGTTCAGTCCTGGGTTCTCTCTTGTTTGGTATCTACTTTTCTGAAGTACACGCTAACACAGAAGGTCTTTGGCTAATGAAGTTTGCAGATGACTGCATACTAGAAGCCATAACTGAAACTCCTAACGATGTGGACAATCTACAAAAGGGCCTCACTGAGACAGATACCTGGTGTCAAAGCCATGGCCTCAAGCTCAATGCCAAAAAGTGCATTGTCATCCCCTTTAATAAAAACTCTGTACCCATGAGCTACCACATAGGTGGTAGTCTACTTAACACCGAAAGTGTGACAAGAAACCATGGGACACAGGTGGAGAGTAGTCTCTCCTTTGATAATCGCATCGCCACAGTAGTCAGGAAATCCTTCTACGTGGCACACCTCATTACAAAAGGTTTCTCATCCAGGAAAAAAGAGGTCATTGTTCCCCTCTACTCATCACTCATTAGACCCATTATAGAGTACAATGCCCCTTTTGCTATGTACCTCATAAGACATCTACAACAACTGGAAAGGCCACAGAAATACCTCACAAAGAGGATTACCAGCCTCAAACAAATGCCCTACACAGACCATCTAAAAAAACTCCAGCATTACTCCGTCGCCTATCGCCTACTCAGAGGCAATCTCTGCCGAACGTACAAAGCTATGTCAAACCCAGAGCTGTTGGGCATGCTCCACTTAAAGAAATCCCAGTCCCTTCGAGCTACATGCTCTAGGAACCTAAACTTTGGCACCAAAATAAACAGAACATGCTGGAGGGTTGATTCCTGTCCCAGAGACTTCCCATACTCTGGAACAAACTACCTATCTATATCAAACAAAGCTCCTCATTAGCACTCTTCCAAGAAAAATCTTGATGATTGGATGGGAAACAGGAAATTCACCCCGGGGTCACCTCTGTGGCAATGCTCGACAGGGGCACAGGAAAATAATTTTCTTGGATGGCGAAAGCCAGGGTACCTTTTTGGCTAGGCTTGTGTAGGCCCTAGGGCCAATAGCCTAGTCCCTACCTATGAACTAATAAAGAGCTGCCAATAATTTCTTTATGGATTTTTGTTTGTTACTGGTTACCCCTTAAGGTTATAGTGCCTTTGAAAATCAAGGCTATTGTCATTTTTTTCAGTACCTGATGCATAGATTTAATTGTTGTTTTTTGTTGCATTGCACTTTGGCTGCAAGCTCACTGTTTATGGTATTTGAAATTGGTACTTCTGAGTGCGATTTATTAAAACAGGTGGGGGTGCCTGATGAAAGGGATGTGGTTACATTTTGCAGGGGATATGCCTTCTTTGTCAGGAAATGGTAGATGCAAAGACAGCAACATTAGTATAATGTGCTACTATGGGTCTGTAAAAAACAAGGTTATTGTGAATGCTACCAAAACTCTGCACTCGAGCTTTGGCACCCCAAGAATACTTAAGGATGTGGTTGCCTCAACACATCTGATCCTCTGGGTTTCCCAGAAACCAAAACTCTTCATCACTGATAACCAGAATTCAGGCTTGATCCCCTCACATACATTTAAAGGGCATGTGGATTTCAGTACTGAAAGGGCATTCCACCATCTTAAAATGTCAAAATTAAAAAAATAAATCTGCTAACATTCAAAGCAATAAAACCAAAAGGCTTAAATCCCTTCATACCAAAAGCAAAAGTTGCCCTCTCTCTAAATGCCATTGTCCCCCCCCAAAAAAATGCTGCTATCTTTCAAACTGCAGAGAAAAAAAATCTGTCATTTTATCTGACTGTAGAAAACCTTACTACCAGATGCTAATGAGAGTGAAAGGTCTGTCAAGTTACAGGCACAGCAGCTCGACTATTTACCTCACTTACATTTAAGCTTAGCCTAAAACCTAATCTCCTCCCTTAGTCACAAAATTACACCATCCTCATCATTAACCCCCACTGCCCCATTTTATACATGGCGACTGGGTGTCATGTCAGCCACTGCCACCTCTCAGTTAAATGCCGCTCTCCAACCTCCTTTGGCAGTCATACCTGACTGTCTCAGGTCTTTTCAAATAAAATCCATCTATCTCTTTGCTGGAAACCCTCATTTCCTCTTGCCTTCTTTCTGCCGATTCCCAAATATTCACTATATTTTCTTCTGCTTCCCTGTTTAAGTGCCCAAATCACTGTAATCTGTTCTGTTTTACATTCTCTGCAATTGGAGCTACATGGGATTCTGCGCTGTTGTCCTCATTTCTTCGTCTGCTCAGTGCATCCTACCACCTGTCTCAGGCACTTCAACACCTCCAGCTTCCGCAACTACTCTGCCTTCACTGCCCAAATTTCTGTACTAAACAGTAGTTTTTACTCATTGGGTGCAAAAAGCTTAAATGAGGTTCTGTTCACTGCAATACATTAACTGGCTACTTAACTCTTCAAGTGACATTGTGCACAGATGCATATGTTCTCCACCTTAAAAGTTATTATCCAGAAACCTTATTATAAAGGCAGCTAAATTCAGACACATGGTCACCTGAAAGTAACCTTGATGCTTCTACTATAAATCTGACAAAAGTTGATGCTTTAACTTCTCTTATTAAACAACTCCTTGCATGGTAACAGTGCTTCTATCCATATGGAAAGAAGCCTCTTTGATTCTAGTTTGACCTCCTCATTCAGACTTCCCTTCTACTCAACTACCATCCCAGAAACTTGAAGCTGATTACCCATTCCACTATTTTCCCTTCTATTTCAGTTTTCAGCTTCTTTTCATTTCTCTTCATTTGCTGCCATTGCATCTGTCTTATCTGCACTTGGTCTCAGGAACAAGAAATGTTGACACTTATGACATCTACTTTTGGTACGGCCTTAGAAAAAATCATTTTCATTTAAATATTACCTACAATTTCAAAACATCTTCCTTAAATGTGGGAAATTATTTGGACTACCGTAATTTCAAGTTTAAGTTCGTTAAGCATATGAACACTTTAAACGAATATACATGCTTCAGGTACATGGTCACTTCCCTATTTTGCTCCATTACATGTATATGGAGTCACCTTAGATTTGTCAAACAATATCGAAAGTGGACTTGTTGTATCCAAGTAAACTGAAGTGGGTTTCCTGTTTTCCTGACTGAATCACTGTAGTATGCTTTGAAACATCTTTAACCAAATTTGGAATATTTTATTATTTCTTCATATTTTACTATAATAGTTATAATTTATACAATATAGTTAATGTATGTTTTGATTCAGTCAAAACCATATACTTTATACAGTTCTTTAAGTAACTACATTATGCTGTATACATTTGTTAGACTAAAAGTATTTGGTTCGTAAACATCTTGCTATATGTATTCACTGCCTTGCAACACATGCATTATGCTCAACATATTATGTTCACTGCCTTGTAATACCTCTGCATTTTTGTATGTACTGGTAACTGCCTTTCTGCTCAAGTCACTGCTGAAGATGCTCTTGGACAAGCTGACCTACATGGGTACAAAAAGTATAAACGAGGTTCTGCTCACGGCAATATATTAACTGGCTACTTAACTCTTCCAAGGACATTATGCATAGATGCAAATGTTCTCTACCTTAACAGTTATTATCCAGAAACCTTACTATAAAGGCAGCTAAATTCAGACACATGGTCATCTGAAAGTAACCTTGATGCTTCTACTATAAATTTGACAAAAGCTGATGCTTTAATTTCTCTGATTAAACAACTCCTTAAATGGTAACAGTGCTTCTATCCATATGGAAAAGTTGACATGCAGACATATTTTTGCAGGTTAATGTTACTTATTGCAATTTTAACATAACCATCACAAAATAAACAACCACACAACAGTTGTATATGCTGTTATATTAAAACATTCCCACAACAGTTTCTTGTCCTTATAGTTTGCATATGAATACCCCAGAGATGGGCTAAACAAGGATATGCTGGGGCATTTATGCTTTCCCTATCCATGCGGGACATGGCTGCTAAACTAAGGGAGAATTTGTGGTTACCATCCATTCTTCCAAATAACATTTGAAAATAGTATGATAAATACTTTGTTTTATGTGAAATGGGCAAGTCCAAAGAAGTGATATTCTCTGATACATTTCCTTCCCTCCATCCTGTTCTACTTATGTTACAAAAGAGATATACATCTCTTGAGCTGTTTTTATGCCCTCACTGGACTTGTGAATGTGCAGTAGAAAGTCTCTGAGGTATTAACAGCTCAATGCGGACCCCAGTAAAACACCAGTTTGCTGCATGCAATATAAATTTTCAAAGATTCTGCCTACAGTACCATCTGGAGAAACTTCTCTCTCTACTGTCCATTCTTGACCCTCTCCCTGCTCTACAATTAATTTTCCAGCCTTTTCATATCTTGAAGAAACTGTATGTAATGTAAATATAATGTTGTTTTACACATATATTTGTCCAAATAATGTTTAAATATAGTAAGAAAAGTACTTTGCTTTATGTGGAGTGTACGACTGTTCAAAAAAGTGGTATTCTATGTGATACATACCTACCCCTCTAACATATTCTATTCATTTTGAAAAACATATTAATATTTCAATTGAGTGTTTATCATACTATTGGGCTTACAAATGTGTAATATGTCTGACAGAAGAGGGTATGCTGAAGCTCTACATGTGAAACTAAAGTTGATTCCCAAAACCCTGTACTATAATGAGAAAAGGGACAAGGCCTTGAGATGGCCTGAATTCTATTTATGATTTTTTTTTTTTGTGAGAAAGCATTGTGGTTACTCTAATTGTTGGACTCATACACATTGAAGGGGACATTACATTCAGTGGATGGCCTAATGAGTAACAAGTGCAGTGGAACAGTTACATCTCTGGACTTGGAGTGATACCATATCTATAGATATAAGCTCCGCATTGAAAAAAGACTTCCTTACAACAGTGTATATATGGGGATCAAAGGGCATTTCATTGTCCACATGGGTTACCACATCCTTAACTACAGGATCAATTTTCATGGGAGCGCTGTCAATATGACAGATACAAGAGGAGTCATGCTTGCTGAAGGATATGATTATACACTTCTTGCCATTTAGTTTTGGTCCATAGTTTTGACATCAGCTACTTGTTTGGGAAAGATCTTCTTGGAGGATCTTTGTGCCCTCTAGGGATCTTACAATGGCACCAAGTTTATATTTGTCTGCAAACTTGTCAGCCACAAACCCTTAACATTAGCAATGATCTCTAAGGAGTAAATTCTAAAGAGGAATGACCCAAGGACTTAACCCTGAGGTACACCTTTACTGACAGATGCTTTAGTGGAGAAAGAGCTGCTCACCCTAACTTCCTGCGTTCTACTTTTGAGACAATTTTCTATCCAGTGAGTTACATAGGGAGTGACATTTAGCTTTAGAGTTTATCTACAATATCAGAGTGTGGGATGTTGCTAAATACCTTTGCAAGGTTCAGATATGCAGTGTGCATTGTTTTGCACTCATCCATTGCATCAGTAACTTTTTTGAAAAAGTTGACCAGGTTAAATAAGCAAGACCTGTCCTTGATGGATCCACGAATTTGCCCCGCATTACCACCCATGTCCCTAATGCATAGGGGAAACATGTAAATATCCCAATATATCCTTGTTTGGCTCATCTCTGATTTACTGATATGAAAAATATAAGGTCTGGAAACTACAGCGGGGATATAAGTGCACGTTTCTTAAGATCCTCACAGATTAATAGCCTAGCAAGTATCAAATTGGGCTGGGTCAAAAGTCTGCAGGTTACCTATATCCTTATCTATTAATTCACCATGATCCCGTCCATAGCCTTACAGATGAGACTGATCAGAATTATGGTTCTATAATTACTCGAGGGCATTGTAGCCCCACACTTGTGCAACAATCTATTTATACTTACTATTTATAATCTGATGATGGACCTCTGGATAGTTCAGTCTTAAACATGTACCGGTATACACTCTGGTGGTGCTCTGTTTAATGTGCAATATAGAAATGTATCTGACTTTTAAAAGTACAGTGTATACCAGTCATTGTATTTGCTACTGTGCCAAAGTTGTGGCTGTGAAGTGTCTATTCTGGATAAGTAAACTAACTCATTGTCAAATATAAAATGATAATGGAACTTACTTTAGAAACAAGAGAACAAGGTCATGACAGGATTTACCTATTCAATCCTTAGTAGTTCCGGAAAAGGTGAAACTGAAATTGTGACTTAGTGGAATGGAAGGAAGTTAAGTCACTGCTGGTCAGATTTGATTTTTTTTTTTTTTTTGTTACAAGCATATCAGCAGCCCATGAAAGCATTTACAGCAAACCAGAAGAAAGAATGAAACTGTAGTGTAATGCTTATGAAATCAACTTCATTAAGTAAATGTCCGTCTCACATCTGACTTGGAAATAATGGAATGTTACAGAGTTACGAGTGCTACAAATCACAGATAAATAATTATGTTCAAGATATGAAGCAAACCCTATTAGTTAATTAAATACATCATCATCTTAAGAATGTGAGTGTCAGTAAACTTACCTTGTGGCTTTCTTTAAGCCTTCATATGCAAACCAGACTTCCCCATCTTCATTAAGCTGTTGTAGTTCTTCTGGAGAGAGCCTGGGGAATTGAACACACAAAGAAATTACTTCACTATGTACATTTACACATAAATACGTACTTTACTGGTAGTTATTTTTGGTATGAATCAGCTGCAGTACCTTATGAACAATCTAAAGTAATTCAGCTGAGCCCTCCTTCTCCATGTCCACATTTGCTATCAAATTCACAATTCTCTAAGCTTTCACTGCTTGTGCATGCTGTTTCAGTTCAACCTCAGTTTTTCTCCCGTAATATCACTAAAGTGAGCATGGAAGATGAAAGCAAGGTATAATGCACCAAAACTGGTTATCAGTTAAATACAGGATGGTCATCCGAACATATGCAGGAAAATACAGCACTCCCCATTTTGCAGAACTCATGTAAAATCTGCATCTTATGCTTTTGTCAAAACAAAATCACTGAGATGAGTTAATACCTATATGAATGGAAAATTAATGAGGTGACTTCCCCAAAAATATTACAGTGATGCCGACCACATGTAAGATATCCATAGTACACTGAGTAAGAGATTTTAAGCAACAGACTACTTACCACTATAAAACAAAATTGGACAAGGGATCTGCAGTCAATTTATTTGTTTAATTTTCATTTGTTTAATGGGAAAGTATGACAGAGTAAAACCTCTTTTCAGTGGAGGCCCAGTGAGAAAAGCTCCACAGAGTTTATAGTTTCATAACAACGATTAAAAAAAACTTCCCTCAATAGTCTTTTATCATACTAATGTAGTCTTAAATGCCAAAGGAAATATATGTGCTTTAAGAGTAACCCTAAAGAGGCAATATGAGGGAAGTGGGATAAAAGCAGGTAAGTGTGTTGATTATGACAAGTAAGTTTCCAACAAATGTTAATTGAACAAGAAAAACTCCCAATGACTTGTATCCCTTTTTCATAAAACTGCTGATTTTCTTTTTGTTTTATTCCCTTTTATTTTAATTTGGTGTTATACAATTATTAAACTTAACTTGTCACAAGGCTATATCTACACACTTTGAGTAATTAAACAGAAAAATGTCTGCCCTTAGCATGAATTCAACATTATGCATGTCATTTTCAGTAAATTGCTATGGTTTTATGTCCTACAGTCACTTGACTTTGTAGACTATATTATGTTTAAACAAACACTGTACAGTATTAAGAAATGTCTTTCAGATTTTATCATAGTCCTTCCTTTTCAGAAGCTTCACTTACTTCACAGGCTTGTTATGGTTAGGACATAAACTGGTTTGCATGTGATAGAGTTTGTCCTTCTTAATATAGCCATTATAATATTACACCTGACATACAGAGTACGCATGTGTGTATATATATATATATATCCATCTATCTATATTATACATAAATACACACACACACACACACACACACACACACACACACACACACACACACACACACACATATATACATGTGCTTAGGTTTCACTACACACTTCTATATTAAAAATAATGTTTAGCACAGAAATAAATCTGTACCAAGCAGAAGAAAGTTCTGACTCCACAAACAGATACATCAGACCTCTGTGCTTGCCATATTACTAGTAAACTGCATTTCCATGTACTCTGGTTTAACTAAGAGAGAAGCAAAAATCACTATGGTGCTAACTTGCGATGAAAACAGTGTGCTTATACTTACAGTTGAAATGCTTCATTAGACTGGCACAAAACCATAACGGCTTATAAGCATGGATGTATATTACGTTATCAAACTTTTAAAAGGTTGACCATCATATGGTCGAAGCCATATGATCGAACTTTTAAAAGTTCGAAAAGCAAAAAAAATAAATAAACAACAAAAAAAACCTACCTTACCATTTTAAGAAAGGAGGAAAGCCGCCCTGAACCCCCCACACTCTTTAAATATACCTACTCCGAGATCACACTACAGTGCAGGAAAGGGAAATCTTCCCATTATGCACTGCACAGAGATCTCCACTGAAACGTTCACATTTTTAAAAGTGTAATCATATGGTGTCGACCATATGACGTTCGAACTTTTAAATTTTTGATAATGTAATCTGTGCCCCATAAATACTACTCCCAAGAGGTGCTTTTACAAAAAAAGAAATGTGAAAAATTTAAAAAATACTGAATAATTCAACATTTTAAGCATTTTATATGTCACTATTATTTCCTGTGGGGAAAATGAAATATTATAGCAATAACTCACATCTGGGTGTGGGCAATGTTGAATTTAGCCACGGTCAGTGTGGTTTGGTCACAAGGGCAAAAATAAAGCCAAACATGGGTAAATCCAGTGTTACCCACACCCAGCCGTGCGTTATTGCTATTACACAATGGTATAGAAAGATTAGGTTCATAGATTAGATGATATTAGTTTGTGTTGTGTTTGTGTTGTTGTTATTTAGGTTTCTGTTTCTTTTACTACGTATTCTTCCACTTTCCTGAGATAGGGTTTGGGTTGGGAGGGTGGCTTAACGGCTAAGGTCTTTGCCTTACAAACACAAGTTGCAGGGTTTGAGTCTCACAAGGGATAATTGGCTAGGCTTAAAATGTCTCGTAAGGGCAGTTAGCTTAGTACTAAACTATGAACCTATGAACTATGAAAATAGTCCCAGACTTTTAGTTCAAATTTGTTTATTTTAAACTATTTCAGAAAAATTGGAAGAAATACAAAATATAACAAACAGAAACTAAAATAACATGTGTTTATGGTCAATCAGGCTTCGCCCTTAAAAGTGCTGGACTGAACAATGCTATGATGCAACTTTTGGTAGGAGCTTGAAGAGAAATTGCTGTGGCTGGATTTGGTTAATATTGTATTGAAGCAGGAAGTTTTCATGGCATGTTTCTGTTTTTGAAGTGGTTGTGTAGCTCTGGGACCGAATTCCCTAGATGGTAGGGACCATGTGTGCTAATCCATCCATCCATTTACAACTCCTTTTTTTTTTCCATTTTTGCACATGCAGTTGGAGTGTCACTACTATAGTGATAATCATCTAGAGCCAAAATTTACATTGCTGGGTGTCTATTTCTGCCACGGTAGTTCATTCACACCACAAACTCGCATGCACACTAATTCCTTGCAGCTTTTTTTTTTAAGAAACCATTTTGTGTCTAGAGTCAACGTTTACATCACTGGGTGGATATTCATGCCACAGTAGTTCACTGACAGCAGAAACTCGGATGCGCATTTACTCCTTGAAGCTTTCTGTTAAGGAACCATTTTGTGTCGTCTACAGCCAAGGTTGACATCAGGTGGCTATTTCTGCAATGATAGTTCACTCACACCACAAAATCACAGGCAAACTAACTCTTTCAAGCTTTCTTTAATAGAACTGTTTTGTGCCATGTAGAGCCAAGGTTTACAATGCCAGGTGGCTATTCCTGCCGCCATAGTTCATTCACACCACAAACTCGCATACACAGTAACAGTTTTCAGCTTTCTGTTAAGGAGCTGTTTTGTGCAAAGTATTTTCTTTTATGCTGTAATGGGCTGTCTGCTTTGAACTGTTGCACATATGGAAGGTGTTTGTAAGCTAATGTGTCAGTGGCAACATTCTGTACAGAAAAAAAAAGTCAGGCAAATATTTTATTTTTTTTTTTTGAAGTTATTTGATTTTTCTTGTATACAGAATGTCGCAACTAACTTCATAACTTACGAATACGTTCACCATGTACATGATTGCTGCATACGCTGATAGGAAAGTGCAGCTGACCAATGATACTTTAGTGGCTGGACTTTTCCTGTTGGTATATGTTCAACTTACAATGGGCACTCTGGTTTGTCTTACCAATCAGTGTTCTTGTTTTCAAATATTAATGGCCAGCCACTGTATAATTGGAATTACTTCATAGTTTTGCAACAGAATATATATTACTACAAATGCCCTGCCATGCTTCAATGCTTCTTCTGACGTTTTTTATATAAAAAAGCAAAAATTAGCAACTGACTCTTGAAATCTGATTCTGTAAAGGCAAATTCAAGATATGATTTTTATTACAGTTTTAAACTGTTGGGATTATTTCATTTACACACTGACTTTCACTGGTTATGGATTTGCCATGGGTAAAGGCACAAAGGGAATTATTTTTTTTTTTTAAAGTAAACTTGACCACAGCAGGTTTACATTTTGGAAGACATGTGACTATTAACAAGAGAACAGACAGCAAGTATAAACAAACAAAGGTATTATTTTTCAAAAAATGTCTTGATATGCATTTTTTACCTCATTTATGGATGGAAAGAGCAGTAAAAAACAATTGTACTGATGCAATTTAGAAGAGTATCCACATGGCCACTGAATCTGTGTGTGTTTGGCATGGACTTTGAGAGTTGTGGTCTCTGTTTTTCACAGAACAGTCATGATTTTACAGCTGTGTTGGAGGGTATTAAAAACTACAAATGCCCTGATAATTCAAAGAAAAATTATTTTTTCATAAGCACAGCTGAATAGCTCTTAACCGTACCTCAAAAATTGGAGAGAGAGGCTATAATATTCAGCTTCATACAGGCCATTTTCAATACTATGTCTACAATGGCTAAAAGAATGGCATAAGTGATGCCAAAATGATAGATATGGATCAATGTAGTTTTGTGGAAACATTTGACAACAGTAACAGAATACTGATGATCCAGAGGGAAGCAGAATGTAAGAAAATACCACTGTTTTTGACGGATCTTGATGCAGATAAAGCATCTTGACAGAGTAAGATGGGACTTTATGAGCACAGGGCAATGGAAGTATTTGCATTACCTGATAAAATTACAAGGCTGATTAGGAGGATACATTAGGGATCACAGGCAAACATTAAAATGTGTGGGGTCCGCTCTGAAAATCTCTGCTTGAGCATAGGAACTAGGCAGGGGTGTTCTCATTCCCCATTATTTGCATTAGTTATAATTGGTATGGTAGTCAAGAAAAGCTGGCTCTATTTGCAGATGAACCAGAAAGGGAGATTACATTGTTGTAGAACATTTTAAGACAGTTTCACATCTTTACAGAATACAAAATTAATGAAGCTAAAACAAAGGCAACAGTGACAAAATTATTCCCCACCCATGAATTGGTTCAGCAATATCCACATTTATGGGGACATGATAAAATTAAGTACTTATGTGTTTGGATTAAAAATTATTCCAGTGGGGCAAATAAGGATATGTAGAAAGAGAATAAACAAAAAAATAATACAAAAACTATGAAAATGGAAGCTCTGTTATATGGATGTTGACAGCAAGATACAAGAAGTTAAAACGTTTTTAGTCCCTTTAGTCTTATACACAAATCAAGCATATTTTTATCAACCAGAGGAGAAGTTGTGGATAGCAATTAATAAAGAGCTGAAGGATTTTATCTTGGAGGGGAAGAAGTGGGATATGTTGATTCTTCCAATAGAACAAGGTGGATTGGGATTACTCGGTTTGAAGGGGTACTTCAAAGCAACACAGTTAAGGTTTCTAGACATAGCACAAGCAGAAAACTTTAATTCAAAGTGAGAAGAGATAATGATACAGTGGGAATCTCAAGAAACAAGGAGACACTGAGATTTTGGATGCAGATCGATAAGAATAACAATAATCATACAGAATATTATATTCATATAGTAACAGAAAGTATTTTAAGAACTAAGCCAACATGGGAATGAAGAAAGGAGATTCTGCCGATAGGGATGATTGCAATTAGGGATACAAACAATAAGCAAGAGGGGGCTGGATGTTATTGGAGAAAACTGGAAAAGGAACCAAGGTATTGGGAATAAATAACTAGAGAGGGAACGGTAATACAATGAGGCGACACCAAGAATGTATTTGGATTGCAGGTTAGAGACTGCCTTCCCTATCAAGGATTGACAACAGAGTATAGGCAAAGAGAAAGAAATGGGGGGGGGGTCCTAACTGAAAGACCAGCACTAGTAGAGTTTTAGTAGCATATAGAACAAAAGGTGTGGTTAAGAAAGGAATAATTAATACAGCATATAAAATACTGCATGATAAAAGAATCAATAAGAGGAGCTTGAAAAGGATTAGGAAGAGAGATTTGATAAGTAATTCACAAAGAAACAACGGGGGATAGATGTATGTCTCTGAAATATGCAATGAAGTCTAGAAGATTTAGGATCTTTGCCTCAACCTGTTTACATAGGTATTTTTATATTCCCAGTAGGCTCCAAAGAATTTTTCCTCAGGTAGAGAGCAAATGTTGGAGGTGTGATGGGGAAGAAAGAGGTATCTGTGAACATTTTTCTGGGAGTGTAATGAGTTGGCAGACTTTAAAGATTCTCTGCAGACTAATCTGTGAGAGACACTGGGTGAGCAAATTAGTGTAATTAAGGAAATGATTTTTAAGCTATGATACAGAATCGGAATTGCGTACACATGGAAAGGCCTTGCTGAGTCTAATTACTGTGGCTGCCAAAAAAGCAATTACTAGAACATGGAAATCAAAAGCTAAACCAACTTTACTAAAAGGAGCAAAGACAATAACAGAGATAAAACAACTGGAAATGGGATCTTTAGAAAAGGGTAGGAGCAAATCACATAGGAAAAATAGGAATTGTGGGAATGATATATGCAAAGGAGGAATGAGGTTTAAAAAAAGGCAGGATTTGAATGAGCTGTGTGATGTTTGACTGACAATGACTGTAGAGATTATAAGTGATGTATAATGTTTGCAACTACAATTGTGTCAACATGTTGTAATGTATAATGTTTGCAACTGAAATTATGTTGGTATAGTTTATTTTCATTTATATAAATACAAGATTCCGTATGTCACAATTGATAATTTAATAAAGATGTTTCTTGTTTAAAGGAGAAAAAAACACAAACCAAAAATAGAAGGAGCACAGCCAAGAAAACTTCCAAAGCACTGTAATAAAGCCCAATATGGAAGGAGAGGCCACGAGGAAATACTGGATGTTCCTCATGGCCTCTCCTTCCATATTGGGCTTTATTACTGTGGTTTTGAAAGTTTTCTTGGCTAAGCTCCTTGTGTTTTTGGTTTGTGGTTTAAATGGAGTGGTTGGAGAGTGCAGGGGAACAAACAGAGGTGTCTACGGGCAGTAATGGAATCGGACAGCTTAAAATGCTGTTTCTGAACTCGGCCAGCTGGTGCCCCATGTTGTGTCTCAATGAGAGAGTGGAAAGAGAAGCAGAGACTTCCGGTAGAAGTGTGATTCAAAATGATAAAGAAAACCTAGCTGCTTCATTCCCAACTGGATTTCCTTTGATTTTTCAGTCTTTACCTATTGAAAAAGCCATTAACAAGAGGATTTGTGAAGGGGCAGCAATCATACCTAAAGAACAGAGAATGCAATGGCGTAATTCAGGTGACTGTAACTTAAGACTTGGGGGGAAAACCAAGGGAACATTGCTAACGTGTTTAATTTATAGGAATGGATAAAATGCACTGACTTTCCTTGTAACCAAATGCAAATGGATCATGTAGATGAAAGAAATAACACAAAGCTAATTTGAATTTATTATACGATTATTTATTGAAGTATAAAACTTAACCATGATAATAAGTATTTAAAGCAATGCCTTGAACTCAAGATAGTGCCAAAAGGACTAAGGGTATTTAAATACCCAAATAACATTACAGAGCACTGTGAATTGTTTAAAGAATTGTTACAGATTTTTGATAATTGTGTTTTTTCTATTATAAGAACTATCATTAAAATGAAGTAGACATGGAATGGCTATACAAGAAAATTGAGGATATTAAAAAAATAATTTTAAATGATTTACTCTTCACAGTAGAGGAAGAGAAAGTAAAATATTTTAACATCAAAGATAAAATTGCTGTAAAATGTACATTTATTTTTAAGTAAACAAAAAAAAGAAAATAAATAGAGATAATACAGAGTACAAAGAGAATAGAAGTTACCCTAAGCCCAAGCAAGCTGACAATAAGCATCTTAGAATTATGGGTGGATATGGTAATTATGACAAAAGGGAAGAGTGGGTAGGTAATGAAGAATGTACATTTAGAGAAGATAGGCAAGAACAAAATGTTGAGGCAGGTAACTTTAATTTAAACTTGCAAGACTCCCTAGAGTTCCCCCATCTAAAAAGGTCAGAAAGAATAAAGAACAAGCCCGTGGTACATTACCAACATTACTGGGGGGGGGGGGGGGCAGGAATCGGTGGTAGAAAGGACCTTAGTAGAAAATAATAGCATCAAGGAAGTAAATAGTATTTCTCATATAGGACATGTTCATTCATTTCAAAATTTCAATATATTTAATTGCAGTACTGCAGAGCGGAATGAAAATTATTTTAATTTATTTATGAAAGGCTGAAGTTTGTGCCCAATAGAAAATGTGATATTAGTAAGCTTCTTATAGATCTGAAATTATTTGTGAGAAAGAAAAATTCTGAAGTAATGACAGAGCTACAAGGGAGGAAACAGGTTTTAGAAGGAAAAGCACCTTTAATCCCCCACTACACCCTCAACTTAATTTTTTTTGAGAAAGTAGTGGAGAGAGAATCAAGGGAAGCATTAAGTCATAATAAAGTGCATTCTAATCCTTCCTACGAGGAGAAACAACTATTAGACAAATTAAGTAAGAATCATAGTATTAGAGTCATGAGACCTGATAAAGGAGGGGAATGGTAATAATGGACAATATGATGTACATGGCTAAAATGGAAGATGTTTTGGGTGATACAGATAAATATCAAAGAGTATCTATCAATGAAATGAATACAGCCTATTCTAAAATTGATTTAGGCTTAAGAAAATTATTATATGATTAATTGATAGATCCTACATTATTTAATTATGTATGGATAGAAAAAGCAGTCACCCTGTCCAATTTTGGAATATCTAACGTCTATAAGAACCTAGATAGTCCCCCCCTTAGACCAATTGTAGTGGCTAATGGCTCTAAGACTTATGCCTTGGCTAAATATACTGATCTTCTTTCTTCTTCTTCTTCTTTCAGCTTTTCCCGGTTAGGGGTCGCCACAGCAGATCATCTGTCCGCTCATGATTGGCAGTGGAGTTTTACGGTGTCGAGTTGCCAGCCCGGCGCCCAACCTTCCACAGAAGGCACACACACACTCACACCTAGGGCCAATTTAGAGTGTCCAATTCATCTACTGCATATCTTTGGGATGTGGGAGGAAACCGGAGCGCCTGGAAGAAAACCCACGCGACCACAGGGAGGACATGCAGACTCCTCACAGAAGGCAGCCCAGCTAAGAATCAAACTGGAGAATCTCTTGCTGTAAGGCGGCAACGCTAACTGCTGCACCACCGTGGCCGCCCTACACTGATTCAAAGTGAAAAACCATATGGATGGAACAAGAAGAAATCCTAAAAGATTCATGGGATTTTTTTAAATCCATAGAACAGAGAGATTATAACGAGAATATCATTTTTGTAACCATCGATTTAGTAGACTTGTTTTCAGTTATTCCTCATCAGGTAGGAATAGACTGGATGGAGAAGACTCTGCTAGAAGCCAATACACTTACTGACAGAGATTTTTGAGTTGTTATGGAAATGATTGATATGGTCCTAATTAATAACTAAATACATTTTGAGGGGGAGTTTTTTAAGCAAATTAAGGGAGCTGCTATGGGGGCATGTTCTGCCCCAGTTATGCTAATATAGTATTAAAAATATGGGAAAAGAAATATATTATTAACTCCCCTTTTAAAAATTGTTGGTGTCTATATAAAAGATACCTTGATGACTTGTGTATCTTTTGGTTAGATACAAGAGAGAAATTGGAAGAGTTTTTAGAATATATTAATAAGACCACTAATTTCTTAAGGTTACACATAATATATCTACAGAAGAAGTAAACTTTTTAGATGTTACTATACAGAAGGATGCAATTAATAGTGGGTTCACTTCTACTATATATATAGAAAGAATACATTTTCTAATTCATACTTATATTTCATTAGTGCCCATCCTTACAAACAAAAAAGAGCCATAGTGAAAAGTTAGTTTGTCTGAATTTTTAGGATGGTATCTGAGGATATGACTTTAAAAGAGTGTGAAGTTTTATGAAACATGTTTTTGGATAGGAAATATCCCCTTAAACTACTTGATGGAGTAATTGTGGAAGTTAGGGAAGGAAGGAAACAAAGATTTAATCCGATTCTAGGAAAAGGAATACCCAAAGATAACCGGTTAGTACAGGTGGATATAACTCAAGAAAACAATGGAAATTTTAAAGGTTCTTTCATTATAAATTTTAATAGTGAAGCAGCCCTCATTAAAAACGTTATTACAAAAAACTGGAATATATTTTCAGAACTGTCTGATCTGGAGAATATTTTTAAGCAACCATTGATCTTTACCTAGAGGAAGAACAAGAATATGAAAAATATCTTAGAACAACAAAGCCAGAATAATAGGGGAAGTAGTAATAATAATAACAAAAAAATGGGCACATATAAATGTGGTAGATGTCCCATATGTTCATATATTAAAAATGGAGAGAAAACCTATCTAAGGAGTAGAGACAGATTTTTGTATGGAAAAAGTTTCTCCTATTGTGAGAGTAAAGGTGTTATATAACTGGCTGAATGTAAATGTTGTCCGGCTTTCTATGTAGGAAAGACAGAAAGGATGCTAAAGAAAAGAATATATGAGCATTCATATGATATCCATAAAAAAGATCAGTGGAATGCTTTATTTAAACATACTACAACTTGCACAAATGCCAGTTTTACTTTTTTTGTGTTAGAGGAAGTGCCTTTTGATATTAGAGGGGGGAGCAATTGGAGACAAAAACTAAATACAGAGAAGTATTCTGGAAATTAGTGTTGGAAGCCTGTACACCACCATGTCTTAATGATCAAGTCTCCCTTGTTCCAGTATTAAAAATGAGGGCTGCTAGGTTCTAAATTATTAAATATAAAATAAAACACAAAGTAGTTTTATATAGTTCAGTAATATTATTTATTTATTATTATAAGTTAGGATGTATAAGCATATTTTTAGTATGAATATTGAGGTGTTTTTAAAGTTTATTTATGTCAACCTTATGCCTACCTATTGTAATGCTTGCTTAGGGAGTTATTTTTGGTCTTAACAGTACATATATATATATATATATATATATATATATATATATATATATATATACACTTTTTATATGAAGTTTTTATAAAGTATTTGTTTAATTTTTGGTTTTAAATTTTTATAGGTTTTCATTGTGTTTGATTGTTCTGCATAGACAAAGAACTGTTTGCTGTAATAATTATTGAGTTAATGGTTTTGAGGCAATTTATTGTTAATTTTTAGAAAAGTACAGTTGTGTACCTACCATAAATGTAGATGTTCGAGTGTATTCACTGTTGCAGTCATTACACTTGGGTTATCCTGCTGGCAGGCTATCCACAGTCGGCCTGAATTCCAAAGTCTTGGTCTGGCGTCGGTTGCTGTCACCTCTTCCCTGACGTCAGTGCGCCAGGGGTATAAAAGATGCAGCCGACACCATTTTCTTCAGTTTTTCTTGCCCCAGATGTCAGGTGCCCCCAAAAGGGTAGGCTAAAAATTCTGCTCATAAAAAAGCATGCACTAACATAAATATTACCTTCATCTACAAGCAAATATACCACATAGGTTGTATAGGATAGAGAAGTACAGATAAGCCCTAGCAAGGTAAAAAGGGGGATGGTGGGAGGGTAACCTGGACTGCAACAGTGAATACACTCGAACATCTACATTTATGGTAGGTACACATCTGTACTATGTTCATCGTGTTTCACTGTTGCAGTCATTACATTTGGGTTGAATCCCAAAGCTGAGGGTGGGTGGCTGAGCCTAAATAGAATTAGGAGTGGCTATAAGGCCCTGCAGAACTGCAGTGGCAAAGCCTGCCCTGGATTTAGAGTAAAGAGATAAGTGGTAGTGCTTTATAAAAGTGTGCACTGAAGTCCAAGTTGCAGCCTCCAAAATGTCCTTGATTGGTACTCCTCTGAGGAAGGCTGCTGAAGTGGCTGCTGCTCTGGTTGAATGTGGCCTAATGCCCTTAGGCACTGATTTGCTATGTTGTGAATAGCAGAAATGAATGCAGTGGCCTATCCATTTTGAAATAGTCTGCTTTGAAATAGCTTTTCCTTGTGATCCTGCAGCATATGCCACTAAGAGTTGCTCAGTCTTTCTGAAAGCTTTAGTTTTGTCCAAGTAAAAGCATAGCTGTCTGTGTATGTCCAAAGAATGCAGAAGTCTCTCCCCCTTATTCTGCGGGTTTGGATAAAAGGTAGGCAAATGTATGGTTTGGTTAAGAGCCACACTGGACACTACCTTAGGCATAAATGTTGGGTTTGTCCTTAGAAACCCTGTCCGGATGGAAAATAATAAAAGGTTCCACAGCCATTAGTGCCTGTAACTCTGAGACTCTTCTTGCTGAAGTTATTGCTAGGAGCAGAGCTGTTTTCCATGATAAGTATTTTATCTCAGCTGTATTGGCTGGCTCAAAAGGAGGCAGTGTGAGTTTTTCCACGACAGAATTGAGGTCCCATGCAGGTATTGGAGCTCTCCTTGGAGGTCTTATGTTTTTGGCCCCTCTGAGATACTGCCTTAGCAGTGGATGTGAAAAAATAGGTGGTCCATACTGTAATGAGAGATGAAATGGCAGATGGATCTTAATTAATGATGAGAAGGATAAGGCTTAGCATGTCTAGCATCCACTGGTAATTGTAAATCTGAGGAATATTTGGTACAAGCGAAACCATTGCTCCTG
Organism: Protopterus annectens; assembly: GCF_019279795.1. NCBI lineage: Eukaryota > Metazoa > Chordata > Ceratodontiformes > Protopteridae > Protopterus > Protopterus annectens. Next base: position 379,592,805 of record NC_056740.1, read on the forward strand.
TTCATCCAAGTAATAGAATCTCCATTTTTTTTCTGCATATTTCTGGTGCTGGGCCTCCTGGCCTCCAATAACATCCATAATCATGAGAGAGGTGTGTTCCGAATGGTTAAGGTCATTCGCCATGCAGCCACTAGGGTTCTGAGTTGGTTGGCTGTGCAGGATCTGATTGGGTGGGTGTGTCAGCAATTGAGGTATTGGAGGTAATGTCCAGGCTGGGCCTTGAGACAAGCTCTTTAGGATTAAAACAGTGCTGCCGTGGCCAGTCTGGCTGCCCAGATTTAATTTTTGGCTTCTTGTCTGACCTTAGGAGCCTTGGAGGGAGGAGAGGCAGTGGAAAAAAAGCATATTCTGTGAAAGCATAGGGCTGAATGATCTTCCCACTTTCCGATAAGGTTTGTGATAAGTCTCCCAGCTCTCTGTAGCTGGGTAGGCAGAAGGGGAGGCAATAGACCCATGTCTGGGCATCCCATTTCCCTGTTATCATGCGCTGAGATTTTGTGATCTAGTTTCAGATCGTGGGTGGATCCATGAGGTTTCCGCTTAGTCTGCCTGCCAGTATTTGTTCTTCCTGGCAGGAATTGTGCTGAGGGTGCATCGATAAGTCATCGCCAGGTTCCACAAGGTCATGGCTTTGATAGAGGTAGGCTATGTGTGCCCTTGTTTGCTTGTGTACCACATGTAAGTATGTGCGTCCTTATCAGCAGGTGTCCGAGTTGTCCGGATTTGAAAGATCCTTGACATTCTCTACAGCTAGCATCTCTTTGATTGATATGAAGATGCATTTGGGTTTGCAATATGAATGCAATACATTTTTGAATACATTGTGTGCCCCTAGGCATAATTCATGGTATCTGTTGTGAGTGTCTGCCCGGCTGTCTGCCTGGCATATGGCTGCCCTTGTTGTGGCCTTGTGCCCAGCCTACAGGCCAAAACTCCTGCTGCAAACTCCTTGAGGAGTCAGGGAAATTCCAGGCTGTGATGTGTGAGAGTGTGAAGTCCCTCTTTAGATAAACACTCAGTGTCACATGCAGTCTTGCATATAAGGAAATGATAGAATGCAGGATGCCATGTTGCCCCAAAGCCTGCAGAATTTTTCTGCAGATACTTGGTCTTGTTGCCATCATTTGCTAAGTAGAAGTCAGTTTTGTTTTGCATTTGTTTGTCTTTGTTGAGACAACAGTTGTGATTTAAGCTTGGGTCCAATGCCTTCATCAGAGGGTACCAGTTTGATTTGATTTGGATTTCTACTCCTAGGCAAATTAGTAATCTTTTAATTCTTAATTATGCTTCAGTAGCTTGTGTTCTTTTCGTTTGTATAAGTTCTCTGCCCAAGTAGGGATATATTTGTATTCTCTGGTTTCAAATGCAATTACTGTAAATGCACCATTTTGTGAAGGTTCTGGCACAGTAGATAAGCCAAAGTGCAGTGCAGAGAATTGCAGCGTATTGGCATGCATTGAGCCAGCTTAGGACTTCAAGATAGTCTGATTGGACATGCAGGCCTCTTGAGGTCCAAAGTTACAACCAAGCCTTCACCCAGCACATGGGCAGAAGCTGCTGCAGATGGGCAGAAGAGAATTTCGAACGCCCATTAATGTGTTTAGAATATGCAGGTCCAGTGCATTGGTCTCCAGGCCAGGCTCCCAGGCTGCACCAAGAAAAAGTCTCAGAAAAACCTTGAGTAAAAACGTTGTGGTACTCTTGTTGAATAGCATCGTTGTAAGGGATGAATGTTGCTTTGTGCTGTTGCTCATTGATTGTGTGGCAGGTCTGGCATTTCAAAATCTGGTGAAGGGTGTGAAAGTGAAACCTGTAGCCCTGAGACACTCCTATCAAGACCCATTGTCCTGGGTGATCACAAAATAATTGTAGGAAAAAAGTGCTACTTAAAAGTGCTGCCAGTTTGAAGGTTAAAGTGCAGAAAGTCATTGGGACTGTTTCCTGTATGGCTGTGGATTTGTCTTGATTGGAGGTAGAAGCACTCCATTGTTTAGGTCTGTATGAGCAGTAGAAGTGGGATTCGCCTCTCAGGGCATCTGCCAAAAGGCCCGTCTGACTGCCTTCTAGGGTTCAATTCTTAGAAGCTTTCTTCTGCCACTGTCTGGACCTCTTCTTTGTAGGAAATCCTTAATAAATCCTTTAGATTTCTCTTTATCCTCCATTCCTTTCAACACCTCATCTGCCTTTAACACCCAACAAAGTATTTGCCTGTAAACGGAACATCTGGGAATTTTGCTTTAACATGATCGCTGTAACATCGTTCCCAATACCTTTAGCTTATTCCTTATGACAGAACCTGGGTGATAGCGGCCCTGCAAGAGGCCTCCCTCCAATCAAAACCATACCTCAAAGTATGCTTATGCTGAATCATCGCTGCAGCTGTTAAATCACATTTCCATGTTATCAGAAATATCTGAATTTGGTCAATGCATTTTGTTTTTTGTGTGGCATTAAGTATTGCTGATATTTAAGACAAGGAAACTGAGAATTAAAAGCCTTACATATTTCCTTGCAATCAGCTGCTTTTTCCCCATCTGTCATTTTCTTGTAGCAGAAAGTGGAACTTTTTACCCCTTTGGGAGGTTTCTGAATAGTTTCTGAGTAGCAGCAGGGTTTTTATATATAGAACTGAGTGATACTTCTGGAACAGCAGCAGGTAGTCTGGCTTAACAGGCATAGGGGTAAAGAGTCAGGAGACAGGGATCCTCTGAAAAATACATCATAGGGGGAATCTAGAATAGGTGGAATAGCAAGAGGTCTGTGTCATCTTAGCAAGAGAAAACAGTCTGGCTTAACCTTAGATTCTGAGTAACTTATATGCACAGTAAATGCTTCTCATGTGGTATCAGGGGTTTCCCCAAAAGAATCATCTGAAAATGAGTGAGGCTGGAAGGAGAGGGAAGAGGAGTATCAGAATGTTCATAGGAGGAAGAGAGTATCTGTTCAGAAGAGGAGTCAGGAGAAATGGTCTCTCGATCAGAAGAGTCATTCCCTTCTGGACAGGCCTAGGCCTCCAGCGATCAGAGGGGTCATAAACCTTCTCTTGGGTAATTAGGTCTATCCCTGTTTTAATGGGAACCCCTAGGGAAACATGGAAGTCTGTCCAGGAGAATGCTGTACTTGTTAGGCATGATAGAGCGTGTTTTGTCTTGCTGTTTGAAGCCTAGTTGTCTTTGCTTGACATTTAACTGTGTAGGTGATCAACACCCTTGCCTTTTGGCCATTCGCTCAGCTGCTGAAGACCCATCTGAGGAAGTCTGCTGAGTGGCCAATACCTTGAGTATCCAGAGGCCCAGTCGGCAGTGTCCAGCCTGGAAGCTGAGGTAGCGGGCGTCAGGGGCTGCGAAAGCGCCTCACTGAGAACCGGCGACTGGCCTAGCGGAGGCCTCGTCGTTGGCTTTGGACCTCGGATGCCTGTCCTTTTCCTTTTCCTTGCGTTTTTTATAAACTCCGGTCGTTGGCTGTTCTGACGGCATTATATAATTAAATCTTCGGCCAAAGTAATGAAAGGCAAAATCGTACCGACGCTTAATAGTGCGTTGGTTAAATCTAGCACAAAACCAACAGCTAGCAACATTGTGGTCTGGGCCTAGGCAAGGAATACAGTAAGAATGAAAATCCTTATGAGGTATTTGCTTCCCACATGGAATACAACTGTTAACTTTTTCTGACATCGGTCTGGAGCAAGAAAAAAGTTTCCCCAACGGGGTTCTTAGCTTTATTGAAGACTTCGGATCTGAAATTCGATTTGAAAATCTCATGAGTCAGCCGACCAGCACTTGCGAACTGCTTTTGCTTTGGGCACCGCGCAGCAAGAAAGACTGAAGAAAATGGCGTCGGCTGCATCTTTTATACCCCTGGTGCACTGACGTCAGGGAAGAGGCGACAGCAACCGATGCCGGACCAGGACTTTGGAATTCAGGCCAACTGCGGGTAGCCTGCCAGCAGGATAACCCAAGTGCAATGACTGCAACAGTGAAACACGATGAACATCTTTGTTCTCTGATAGGCTCATGCATGTATTTAAAGGAAGGGTTGGGAAGGGGAAAGTTGCTCGTCTGAGGAAGTTCAAGTGTGTGAACGAAAAACACGGTATTAACTATATGCGTTTAACTTTAATTTTCCTGCCTTTATGCTGAGTTAGACTGCTTTATTAAATAAGCGTGGATACTGAATGTTCCTCATGGCCTCTCCTTCTACATTGGGCTTTATTACAGTGGTTTGGAAGAAAAAAAAAACACCTTGCATGGATAGGACTTATAGTGAGGTTTAATTTCAAAAGACCAGTTTAAATCAATGCTCAAGGGATCAAGATGCACAGGACAGAAAGGATTAAATCAAAATCATAACTCTCACACGTGTGTGTGTGTGTGTGTGTGTGTGTGTGTTTGTGTGTGTGTATGTGTATATATATATATATATGCACACACACTTCAAAAAGTCACATTCTGAATGCAAGAAAACACTGTATCTAGGAAAGTAAAATGAAGATACACCAGATGGCAGTACTTTCTCTGACAGGACATAAGCATACTCCTAAAAACAGTTTTGAGGAGGAATATGTCAACTGAAAGCAATCAGGACCTCAAGAGTCACTGACAGGTTCATAGGATATTATGAGGTTGGTGATCAGGAAAGAGCATTTTTTTAACCCAGCCATACAATTCCCATTTCTAGGTACTTTTTTCCCATAAGGGATTGCAAGGATCACACACTTTCTATCTGTTACTTTCTATAAGGTACTGTGGGGTTCATAAGTGGTGTATTTTCAGTTTCCCATCTATTTGTCGAGGTTGTGCTAGAAGAAGGTTAAGGAGTTACTCTGCTTGACACAAAGGGGAAAAAGAGGGGTTCTTTGTGAGAGATATCTCTCACACCAGCAGGAACTGTGTATATTGTGGTGGAGGCTAAGGTCATTTGTATGGGTATTCATGGTGCTACAGATTTTATGGATATGCAGGAGGATAACCAAGGGCAGGGCCATTTGAGGCTTTGTAGGCAGGGCAGAGGTGAATTAGAAGTTATATTCTTACCATAACCTGGCATCGGTTTTCTCCATTTTCATTCTTCCTCACCGATGGATTATGGATCCAACTCTCAGATCTAATTTGGCTGCATTTCTAAGACTTGGATCCAAATCTCAAGGTCCTCCCTCTATCCATAATGCTCTACACCATCAACTTCTCAAGTTGATTGGATAATAGAGACAGAACAGATAGAAGGACTGAGGATCAAACTTGGAAAATACAGTTGTGTACACTTACCATAAATGTAGATGTTCGAGTGTATTCACTGTTGCAGTCATCACACTTGGATTATCTGCCTGCAGGTAGCCCTCAGTTGGACCGAATACCAGAGTCTTGGAATTTCTGCATCAGATGCTGTCGCCTCTTCCATGACGTCAGGTCGTCATGGGTATAAAACATGCATCCGACACTATTACATCAGTTTTTCTTGCCTCAGATGTCAGGAGCCCCCAAAATAGGAAGCAATTACATGGTGTGGAACACCTCCAGTAAAAAGCAAATACCATTGCCATAAGATATGGCCAAAAACAGGATAGGTAGAAAGAATAGAAATGCCAGGGGGCTGGAGGAAGGGTAACCAGGACTGCAACAGTGAATACACTCGAACATCTACATTTATGGTAAGTGTACACAACTGTACTATGTTCTTCATGTTTCACTGTTGCAGTCATCACACCTGGGTTGATTCCCAAAGCTGAGGAAGGGTGGAGGCAGTCAAGAAGTATTGGGGCTAGCTATCAGGCCTTGTAAAACTGCTGTGGCAAATCCAGCTCAGAATTTAGAAGAAATAGGTAAGTAGTAATGCTTGGTAAAGGTGTGTACAGAACTCCAATTTGCAGCTTCCAGGATGTCCCTGGTAGGGACTCCCCTGAGAAATGCTGTAGAGACACAGGTCGTCCTAGTGGAATGAGTTCTGATCCCCTGTGGGGTAGGTTTTCCATGGTGTCTGTAGCAGAAATGGATGCAGAGTGCTATCCATTTGGAAATGATTTGCTTTGAAATGGCTTTGCCCTCTGCCCCTGTAGCAAAGTTCACTAGCAGCTGGTCAGATTTTCTGAACGGTTTAGTTCTGTTAAGGTAGAATCTGAGCTATCTGTGCACAACCAAGGAGTGCAGAATCCTTTCCCCTTTAGTCTGAGGATTAGGGAAAAAGGTTGGTAAATTAAAGCCACACTGGATACCACCTTGGGTATAAATGATGGGTAAGTCCTGAGGGAAACCCTGTCCGCATGGAAAATAATAAATGGTTCCACAGCCATTAGAGGCTGTAACTTCAGACACACTTCTTGTTGAAGTGATGGCTAGAAGTAAGGCTGTTGTTCAAGAGAGGAATTTTAACTCTGCTGCATCAGTAGGCTCAAAAGGAGGATGTGTGAGCTTCTCTAGTACAAAGATAAGGTCCCAGGCAGGCGTGGGAGATCTCCTCGGGGGCCTTAAATTGCTAGTTCCTCTCAGGAACTGTTTGATGAGAGGGTGAGAAAATAGAGGTGGCTCAGCATTGTAATGAGCTGAGATGGCAAAGGCATGGATTTTAATAGATGACAGGGATAGGCCTTTGTGGAGTAACTCTGCTAGGTAATCCAGGATTTGAGGTAAGGTGGGCACAGCTGTGTCCTTTCCTTGAGACTGGCTGCAAGAATGTCTTTTCCAATTTTGTGAATAGGATTTCATAGTATTAGGCCTTCTGGCCTCAAGGATGACGTCCATCACCTGTTGACTGAGGGTTACTGGTGGTGTATTCAGGGAATAAGCCAGGCTGCAAGGTTCAGGGTTTGCAGCTGTGGATGCAAAATCTGTCCCTCCTGCTGGGACAGTAGGGAGGCAGTCTGGTGTAGGTGCCAGGGTGACACTGCTGTCACACTGCATAGGAGTTTGAAAGAGTTGGGCTCCAGCTTCCACTCGTGTGGGTCCAGGAGATTTCTGCTTAGGTTGTCTGCCAGTGAATTTTGTTTGCCTGGCAGGAATTGAGCTTGCAGGTGCACTTGGTTGCTCAAGGCTGTGTTCCAAACACTAACCTGCAGAGTGGGTAGGAATGAGTTCCCCCTTGCTTGTTTATGTACCACATAACTGTGGTGTTGTCTGTCTTTATCAGAAGTTGTCCTGTAAGGAAAAGGTATTTGAAAGCTGTCAGAGCATTCTGTACAGCTAACATTTCTTTTTGATTGATATGCAGGGGAATTTGTCCTGGGCTCTATTTGCCTTGAATGCATTTGCTTGCCATGTGAGCCCCCATGCATAGCCTGATGCATCTGTTGTCAGGGTTTAGGTGGCGAGGGGTAGAGTGAAAGGAAGTCCCTTGTTGTGGTTGCATGCCTCTACCCACCAAAGGAACTCTGCCCTTAGAAAAGGAATGATAGGAATCAGTGTTTCCAGGTCCTGAGAATGTTGACACCAGAGACTTTTTAAGTACCACTGAAGTTTTCTCATATGCAGTCTTACATATGAAATTAGTAGAATGCATGAGGCCATGAACCCTAGGGCTTGCAGTATTTTTCTTGCAGAGAGCTGGGTTTTGGTGGCCATTAGTTTGAAGTAGTTTGCCAAATAAACCTGTTTTTCTGGTGTTAGGAATGCCATCTGGGAAGATGTGATCAAGCTTGCTCCCAGGAATACAATGTTTTGGCTGGGCACCAGTTGTGATTTCTTTTCATTGATGGTGTACCCCAGAAACATTAGAAGTCTCTACAAATGTCAGGTGCTGAAGTAGCAATTCCTGACTGTCCGCCTAAATCAGGCAATCGTCCAAGTATGGGTAAATTTGAAGATTTCTCTGCCTGCAGTATGCAATGGCTGGAGCCAGGCACTTTGTGAATATCCTGGGAGCAGTAGATAAGCCAAAGGGATGTGCAGAGAACTGATGGTGCATAGAGCCTGCCCTGAAACTTAGATATTTTCTGCAAGATTCCCTTATGGGGATGTGAAGATAAGCTCTTTTTAAGTCTAGGGTGACTAGCTAGCATAGGAAGAAACAGTTGCAGAGTCAACATTTTGAATTTTGGGACCACCAAGGAAGTGTTGAGAATTGACAGATGTAAGATGGGGCACCAACAGCCCTCTTTTCTGGGCACCAGGAACAGTCTGGAGTAGAAACCCTGTCTGCTTTGCTCTATTGGCACAGGTTGAATAGCCCTGATACTGAGAAGAAAAATACTTGCTTTTGAGCCTTTACCCACTGGTTTGGAGGAAGGTTTGGCAGCCCGCTTAGGGGTGGCAGTGAATGGAAGCAGAATCTGCATCCCTGGGATACAATGTTTAGGACCCATCGATCCTGGGTAATGGACATCCAGTTTTGTGCATGCAGGGCGAGTTTTCCTCCTAGGGATGCAAATACTTGGGCTTTGCTGGGAAGGAAAATAGACAAGTTACTGTGTACTTTTTCCCTAAGGGGTTGGCTTACCACTCCCTGTTTTAGAGGAGGGAGCACTCCATTGTTTAGATCTCTGCATACCCTGAGATTGTAGTCTTGGAGGCCTGTTGCCCCTGGGTTTGGACTGAGAATGCCTGGGAGGGACTGGAAATGACCAGTTTTTAGAAGGCCAATGCCTACTGAATCTAAGTGGCTGCACCTGGTAAAAATCTTGCATAGATCTGGCTTTTTCCTCCATCTTTTTAAGAACTTCTTCTGCTTTTGTGCCAAACAACCTTTCCTGGTTTAATGGGGCATCTAGTAATTTTGCTTTGACATGGTCTGGCAAGATTTGCACCTTCAGCCAAGCATGCCTTCTCAGTACAGACCCAGTGACAGCAGTCCTGCAAGATGCTTCTAAGGTATCAAAACCACATTGCAAAATATGTTTGCTAACTTGGTTTGCAGAATGCATTAACTGTTGCAAATCTTTACTTTCTGTACAATCTGGAACAACAATTTTTTTTAATTAGTTCCATAATATGCTGCTGGTACCTCAACATGTGAGACTGGTGATTCAAAGCCCTGATGGCAAGGGTTGCAGAGGTATATACCTTCTTACTTTATCTGTCTAAAGTTCTAGAATCCCTGTACGAAGGGGTAGGGTTTTTGGCTGTAGTAGCCGTAATGCCTTTAGGTCCCTAGGAAATAGTCTCTGGATCCGCAGTGGGATTCTTAAAGAGAAATTTGTGAGAGTCAGGTACTCTGTAGTACCTGTCAGGGTTTCTAGGAGCTGGTGGTAAAGTATCAGGAGTAAGACTGGATTCCATGAAGACATCATCTACAATGTCCAGGACAGGGGGTATAGCTAGAGGCCTGTGCTGAGGCAAGTCTAAAAATTCTCTGAGTCTCTTTTTGGACTGAGGGTAGTCCTGGCATTCCCAGTGGAAATGCTCTCTTAAAGTATGCAAGGTTTTGCCAAACGAAAAATCCTTTGGAGGGGAGGCAGAGGGTATGGAATCCTCTGCATCTGAATCCTCATAGGTAGATAAGGGTATGTCCTGGTAATCAGAGGGATCAGAGTCATCGGACTCATGGTCTGTAGAATCAGAAGGAAAATCAATACTTTGTCTTTTAGAGGGGAAGGCTGGCTTCCCCTAATTAAAGTTATAAGGTCTTCAGCCATTCTAAGCATTTGTTTCCATGGCATGGGAGCTTGAGCATGTGCTTTGGGCATCAGTTTTCTAGGCGTATTGTGAACTCTGGGCCTGAGAAATTCGGTAGTTTTAGGCAAAAATGAAGATGTTGGTTTAATAAGAACATCGGAAGGTTGGAATACATCCTGGGAAGTCGGTGCCTGCACAGCGGCTCTGGACCCATCCAAGGTAGAGACATCTGCAGGTTCCATAGTCGAAGAAGCACTCGCGGCATACAGGACTCCGAATGGGTCACAGCAGAGGCCTGCGAATCTGTAGAAGCACGTATCAGGGGCTGCGAAGGAGCCTCACTGAGTACTGGCCTATGCAGTCTGTCCCTGTCTTTATCCTTACGTTTTTACAGAAGATCGGTAGTCAGATGGCTTATCAAAGCCATTTTGCAATACAGAGAACGAGAGCGAAAAATTTAGCAACAAAGATAGCCCGACGACGAATAGTTCAGGCGTTAAGGCACAAAACCTTCAGCGAGGATTGTCGTGGTCTGGGCCCAAACAGATGACGCAGTAAGAATGAAAACCTCTGTGAGGTATTTGCTTTCCACAGGCAAGACAATTGTTAACTTTTTCTGACATCGGTTAGATCAAGAAAATAGGATCCTCAATGGGGTACTTAGCTTTAGAAGACTTCAGGTATGAAACTGAAAAAACGAAAATTTCAGGAAGAGGCCGACCAGCATTTGCAAACTGCTTCTACTTTGGGCTCCTGCGCGGCAAGAAAAGATGATGTAATGGCGTTGGCTGCATGTTTTATACCCATGACGGCCTGACGTCATGGAAGAGGTGACAGCATCTGACACAGAAATCCCAAGACTCTGGTATTCGAACCGACTGAGAGCTACCTGTAGGCAGATAAGCCAAGTGTGATGACTGCAATAGTGAAACATGAAGAACTTCATGTGTGTTCCAAAATCTTTCAAAGATCCATCTACAAGTGACAAGGTCAGGGGATGGCTGGGAAGGAAGGTGAAGAAGAATGAAAATGGACAAATTATGTGCCAAGTTATGGTAAGAACATAACTTTTAAATCTGTTATTGTCCTTTTCATTATTCCTCACTGATGGGTCAGAGTCTTCAGCTATGTGATTCTGGGAGGTACTCAAGGAAGGATATGCTGGAGCACTCTTGGGCCAAAAGAAGTCCTGTTTCTGGAGAGAATGTCCAATTTGTACTGTGTAACAAAGGTATGATTCTTCAGTCAAGTGGCTGCAGCGCAGGTATCATTGACTGCTATTCTAGAGGCAAAAGCAGATGATGTAGCCATATATCTGGTGGAGTGAGCTCTAGGAAGACGAGGCAGTTTTGGAAACTGCTTGATCTAGGTGGTTAGGGGAGGACAACATAAATAGCTGGTCAGATTTCCTGTACTGCTTTGTTCTGTGAAGACTGAAGGGCAGTTGTCTATGAATGTCAAGAAGGTGCAGCATATATTCACCCTTATTAGTAAAGTTTGCAAAGAAAACTGGCAATTGAAAGGACTGATTAATTTTAGTCTTCAGGGCCACTTTAGGCATAAAGGAAAGTCTGGTTTGTAAAGATACTGTATCTTTATGGAAAATAAGGTAAGGAGTCCTAACCGATAATGCCTAAAGCTCAGAAATTGTTTTTCCTGAAGTGATAGCCACTAAAAGAAGTGTTTTCCAGGAAAGAAACTTCATATCACATTTATCTACCAGACCAGTTCAAAGGTTTTCTGAGTTAACCCCTAAAGGACCTTCATAGGGTGCCAAGGTGGACAGAGATCTTTTATGGGCAGTCTAAGGAGGCATATTCCCTTTCATAAAAGTCTTACATAACCTGGAAGTTGACAAAGGAAAGGATTTGTTTCCAGCATGAAAACTGGATAGGGCCGCTAGCTGGAGTTTAGTAGTAGAAAAACCTGTCCCTTCTTTAGAGTACTGAGGAAACTGAGGAAAAGTGGGATGGCTGATGAAGGCAATGAAAAGGGATCAATATTCTCTTTGAAAGCCTACACACATAATCTTTTCCATTTGCTTCTATAAACCTTCTTAGTGGAGGCATTCTAAGAGACCAAAATAATGTCACAGACTAGGGAAGTGAACCTGGACCATGTTACTTTCACTGGAAGTGGAGAAACCATGCAATCAGTTTGACAGCATGGAGACTGGGATGCTGGAAGTTTGAGGGGGTGAGACAGGAGGTCCTGATTGGGCTCCAGTATCCATGGAGGATTTCTGAGGTGAGACCAGAGGAAGGGGAACCATACTTGACAAGGCCAGAAGGGAGCAATGAAGTATGACTTAGCTCTTCAGCCTGCTTGCGTTCTGTAAAAACTTCAAGATCAATGGAAGAGGGGGATAAGCACAGAGGAGACTAGAGGGATCAGAACAAAATACTTGCTGCATTTGTTTTTGAGGGGATAGACAAACAAGTTGCAGCAAGGCTGGCTCTAACAGTTGAAAATCATGTCCACTACTGACTGGTTGAGGGACCACTCAAGCGGAATAAGAATGGACCTGATGAGTCTCTCCACCAGCGCATTGGTTTTCACCAGTTGATGTGTTGCAACTAGAAAGCAGTCTGAAGAGATTGCCCATTCCTAAACCCTCATGGCCTCTCTGTATAATGGGTATGAACAAGTTAGTCCTTGTTTGTTGATGTACCAGACTACTATGTTGTCCATATGGATTTCAATAGTCCCCAGAGGGAGAACATCCTGAAAGACTTGCAACTTTAGAAGAATTGGACTTGTTTCTAGGACATTGATATGCAGGGTCTATGTTAAATCATCGAATGCTTAAAAAAGCAAACAATGATTTATCGAACCCATGTAAGCGAAAGCTTACGATCTCAAATGCTTAGAACAGTGATTTTTTTCCAAGGGAAAAAAATCGCTGTTCCACAAAACAAAACAAAAACCAATTCTTAAAACATTACATAAAGTGGGGGGCTTTGCTTCCCACACCCGCCTACTTGAATATACCAACTCCAAGATTGCACTACAGTCACAAAAAATGGCAAAGTAACGGAAGCAGCCAAGCGACTTCTTTCCCAGGGAAACAATTCGCTTATATGCCATTTCACTACTTTGCCTTTTCGTGATTTCAAGATTGATCAAGATGCATTTGAAAGAATGCGTCATCGATCATTTAATAGGAGCCCTATATTCAGGTTGGTCTCTGAGAAGGACCACATGCCTTGGACGATCTTTCCTGTGAAATGCCCTCTCACCCCAGTTGGGAAGCATCTGTGGTCACTGTGGCTATGGTTGGGGGGAGAGAGAACGGCCTGCTCAAAACCAGATCGTCTGACTGTATCCACCACTGAAAATGATGTTTGCAAATTGGAGTGAGTTTGATGGGAACAGATAGAGACTGGTAAAGAATAGACCACTGAACAGCCAAGGTCCACTGGAGGACTATCATGAAGAATCTTGCTAGAGGAACTAGAATAATGGCAGCTGACACTGATCTCAGAGCTCACAACACTAGTTTTGCTGGAGGGGACAGATAAGACAGTAAAGTCCCACACCTGATTTCTCAATGATGTAATATGGTGAACAGGTAATGAAGCCACTTGATTCATAGTGCTCACCTGAGTTCCTATGAATTTTAGATTTTGTGCAAGTGTCAGGTTTGATTTGGCCAGATTTACTGTGATGCCTAGGGAGTTGGAGAGCTGAAGCAAGTAATCCCTGATTTGTAAAAGTTGATGCCTTGTTAGGGTGATAAGGAGCCAATTGTCTGGACAGGGAAACACTTGGAATCCTTTGAGCCTCAGGTAAACTGCCACAACTGACATACATTTGGTGAACACCCAGGGGGCTGTAGTAAGCCCAATGGGCTATGCTCTGAACTGGTAGTGGCTCACTCCCAGCCAAAAGTGCAGGTGTCTCCTGGAACACCTGTCTGTTTTGATGTGATAGTATGCATCCTGGAGATCTATAGAGCACATCCAATCATCCTTCCGCAAAAGAAGCAGGTTGAACTGAACTGTAACTATTTGGAAGTTTGACTTCTTTACATGGTGATTTAGACTCTGAGATCCATAATTAGTCTTAGGTTCCCAGTTTTCTTTGGCACTAAAAAGAAGTGGGAGTAAGTACTCAATCCTATTTGTTCGGTCGGGACCACTTGAATGACTCTTTTTTGCATCCGCTTTTGAACTTCTTGAGCTGTGCACTCCATCTGAACAGTGGAACATCTGAGAGTTTCCTCCTGGCACCACAGGTGGAATGGAAAAGGGAATGTAGTAACCTCTGGATATTATGGTCAGCACCCAAGTGTTGTTTGTAATGTTTGTCCAGGTGTCTAGGTGCAGGGAATGACAACCTCCAACTGCCTCCAGAGATGGACAGTTGAGCAGCCCTTCAGGAGCACTGATAGGGCCTGTCAGAGAAATAATCTCTAAGCCTTGGTTCTACAGACCCCCTCTGCCTCTAGGGTAACATCTACCAATGAAACCTCTTCCTCTGTCTCTGGAGGAAGTGTCCTCATGCAGGTCCTGAAAAGGCTCCTGAGATTTCAGGAACCAAGTTTTCTTCCCTCCTCGCTGGTTTCTAGAAAAAAGTCCTCTGAGAGGTAGAAAACTTGATTCCCACAGCAGACAGGGTCTTTCCTTCCTGTTCGCTGTGGGTAAGTGTATCTTTCATCCAAACAAAGAGGAGCCATCGAAGGGGGCATTAACAAAAGATGCTTTAAAGGGTTCCACAAAGTCACACATCCTCATCCAGGTATGTCTCCTTAGAGCTATGCCTGAAATGGCTGCTTGTGGGGTATCCTCCGCTGTATAGGGAGATCAACCTCATTGAAGAATTAGCAATAGATGAGAGAGTTTCCAGTTGGGGAGAGAACTTTTTGAGGTCCTCCATTGACATGGTCTCAACAAGAGAGAGATGGATAGCTCCTTGATCAAATCTCTTTGCAAGTGGGTAAAATGTGCCAAATAATTTAACAACCTCAGAGTGACTGTGGCTGAGGCATAGATGCACATTCCAAATCTGTCCATTGCCCGGGACTCCCTGTTTGGTGGATTGACAGAGGAGATCTACTCCACCAGTCTTTTTAGTGGCAGATGGGGACAGCTGTGCTCCAATGTGTTCTGTCTGCTGGGGGGACTACAAACTTGTATGAATGCTTGGGGGTGGGCTCGACTGTGTCCAGTGGAAAACTAGGTCAATAAGTTCATCCACCAGGGGAATCTCCCAAGACACAGATGGGCCTGCCCTGAAAGCCTCCAGGAACACAGAGTCCTCAGAAGGAGGAGGTTGGGAAGAACAATTACCTTTCTGTGTTAATATTTACAAAACAACTCCAAATGAAACATCATCAGGTGATGATTGAAGGGATCCCTCTCCCTCATCAAAGTCGGTGTATTCAGTAAGGGACTCCATAGGGGAGTCTATGTGCCTCCTTCTGTATGTCTTCTTTCAAGGAGCCTCTTCTGTGGACTGCTTGGGAGAGGTGTCAGAAGAATGGGAGAATCCCTGTGGGGGATCCATGTGGAAGCTTCCCTGAGCTGGCTGATCCTGATGGACAGAAATGATGGGCTCAGAGCTCAGATCTGATGTGGGGCAGAGGACAGGATCTGAGACTAGAAAGGATGGCTCTCTATGCATAGAGAAAACCCTTTCAACTACCTGAAAGGCTGACAGACCCAGGGAGACCTCTCTCCCTCTCCTCAGTGCCTAAGCAGCTGAAGAGGGAAGGCCAGAGCCAACCTCAAACCCAAGCCCTGCAGACAGAATTGGATCCGAACTGTCCAGGGCATAGGCACTGAGGGGAAGGGAAGGATCCAACAATGCTGGAGTGATGGAGTCAAGGAAAGAAGCTTCTTCAGATCTGACGCTGCATGGCAGATCACAGAAGGAGATAATATTTGTGGGCAGATGTGCTCATGGATCCAGGAAGAGACAGAGCCAGCAGGACCCCTATCTGGATCTGAGCCTTAAAGAATGTCTGCATCATTCTGTCAATGACCACCTCTATTAAGCTCCTAAATGATCTGGATGAAACTGCAGATGGTGGTTTGGATGATTTTTAACTGGCTATGTCAATGTATCAAGCCTGGCTAACTCTCTAGAATGTGTAAAAACCTGTTAACCAGTTTACTGTGTAATTTAATTTAATCCTAACTTGTGCTCAGGATTAACTGTAACCTGTGGAACTTGTTTAACTTGCTTACTTATGTAATCTCTGTAAATAGTATGTTTGTAATATGTAATGCTGGTATTATGTAATCCTGTATCTGCTTACCCTTGGAGCTTTTCTCCCCGGGCCTCCGCTGAAAATGGACATGCATCCAGTCGGACTATCCCGGTCAACAAATGTAAAATAAATAAATAAAAATAAATAAAAATTTCTTGGGGTATGGAACAACTAGGGCAGTAGAGCCGGAGAAATCAGTTCCAAGATAAGAGGTGGGGATCGGCTTCTAACCGTCGGATCTGATGGCTTGGGATCAGAGTATAAAGTGGATGGCAAAAGTGAGCAGGAGATAATGACGATTCCTGGCAGGTCCAACAAGACCTGTGGACCTGAGGAAGGCTTGGCTGTTTTCAGATCTGAAGGGGTCGGATCCACAGGCCTTTAGAAGTTTTTCTGGTGGCTCAGACAAATCCCTCTGCAATTTTCTAAAGGATCTCTTCTTAGATTCTGAGGAGCTATGATAAGTTTTGGAAGGGGGTTGAACCCCAGCAGATGGAAAAGATGCTGGTAATAAATAATCCTTTCAAGATTAATTTATTCCTACTGTCAGAAAGGGCTCTTGGATTGAATAAGAAGCATATGCCACAATTCAACTTAAGATGCTCTGGCCCTAGGCAACAAACTCAGTTCTTATGGCCATCAGAGTTTGGGATCTTCTGCCCATAAGAAGTGTACTTCTTGAAGCCAGGTTTATCAGACATACTGTATGCAAAGCCACACAACAAAAAAAATCACCTTACGGTAGTTGTACCCAAAGTAGAGTAAGTCGTACAAAAGTCACAGTCGAGCTTAAACACTGCACAAATAACACTGCAAACATTTTATATATATATATATATATATATATATATATATATAAATATATATATACACACACACACACACACACATATATATATATATATATATATATATATATATATACACACACACACACACACACACACACACACATATATATATATATATACACACACACAAATCTACACACACACACACACACACACACACACACACACACACATATATATATATATATACACACACACACACACACACACACATATATATGTATAGACAGACAGACACACACACGCACACACACACACACACACACACACACACACACACACACACACACACACACACACACACACACACACACACACACACAGATAAGTATAGCTAGAAGAGAGAATCTGGCAAAAAGGCACAAGGAAAAAGAGAGACAAAGAAAGAAAAATAATCACAAACAAAACCCTGCCTCCACGAAAGTAGACAGGCGAGGAGTTAAACAACCCTAACAACTAAAACAAGGAAAAATTAGAAAAACTGCTTCCTCTCATGCTCGAAATTCTGCAGATCTAACTTAACATGATGACACCAAATGATATCTGAGAAGTTGGGGATGGTGTAGAGCATTATGGGTACAGGAAGGAGGTTGAGATTCGGATCCAAGTCTGAAAAATGCATCCGAATTGGATCCAAGGGTCAGATCCATAACCCAACAGGAAGAATGAAAAGGACATCATCAGATCTGGTAGCTATCTATGTGAGACTGAGACAATGTATGAAAGTTTAAGGCATAAAGCAGAAGTCAGAGAACTGTGACCCTGGATCTTTTTGTCATGCATCTAGTCAAGTACACACCAAAGGCAAAGGGCAATAACTTCTTTGGAGTCTGAAGCTATACTGTGAGCTACAACAGAATGGCATTAAATATACTGATCCCAAGGATATTGCCAATATCCTGGCAGATCGATTCAGTGCAAACGTCACCCCCTCTCACCCCTTAAGGGCCCATCTCAATACCAAAAGATTGCCAGATTTCAGTACTCATGGCCACATAGGTAAAAAACGCACTCTCCAAAGCTAATAATACAGCATCCACGGGACCAAACTTCATTCCGGGCTGTGTACTGCATGAACTACAAAATGAACTGGCACTTCACCTAAGTGTCATGTTTAATCATAGCCTCACCTCAGGCTTCATGCCCAATGAGTGGCACACAGCTACAGTAATCCCACTCCACAAGTGGGAATCCACCTTGGATCTTGGGAACTATCGTCCCATCAGTCTGATGAGCCTGATCTGCAAAGCCAAGGAACACATTATCAAGGAGCTTGTAAACAAAGACATTGGCAACCTTCAAACACTGGACCCCACCCAGTTTGGTTTCATAAAGGGTCGATCTTGTCTCCTCAACCTGAATGACTTCTTCGAATAAGTCTCCAGAGCTGTGGACGAGGGTAAGGTGGTCCACACAGCCTATCTGGACCTCGCTAAAGCCTTCTACACCATCCCTCACTTTGGAATCATAGATAAACTTACTAAGCTGGGCATTAATCCCTACATCACGTGATGGGTTGCCAACTGGCTTAGTGGCAGAACCCACAATGTAAAAGTAGTCAACTCAAAATCCAGCTCTAGACAAGTGGCAAGCGGAGTACCTCAGGGTTCAATTCTGTGGCCGCTCTTGTTTGGCATTTACTTCTCTGAAGTACAGGCCAGCACTAAGGGACTCTGGATAACAAAGTCTGCAGATGACTGCAAACTGGGAGCCATTACTGAATCCCCAAATGATGTGGATATTCTACAAAAGGGCCTTACAGAAACAGATGCTTGGTGCCAGAGCCATGGGCTCAAGCTCAATGCCAAGAAATGTATAGTTATTCCCTTTGGGAAAAACATGTACCCATGAATTACCATATAAATGGCAGTACACTAAACACCAAAAGTGTGATAAGGGAATTAGGGACAGGTGGACAGTAGTCTCACTTTCGATAACCACATAGCCACAACAGTCAGCAATCCTTCTATGTGGCACACCTCATCACTAAATGCTTTTCATCCAAAAAAAGGAGGTAATTGTCCCACTATACTCATCCCTCATTAGACCCATTATAGAGTACAATGCCCCGTTTGGTATGTATCTCACAAGACATCTGCAACAACTGTAAAGGCCACAGAAATACCTCACTAAAAGAATCACAGGCCTATAGCAGATGCCCTATGTTGACTGTCTAAAACAACTCCAGCTATACTCTGTTGCATATCGCCTACTCAGAGGTGATCTCTGCTTAACATACAAGGTCATGTCAAACCCAGTGCTGTTGGACATGCTACACTTAAAGAAATGCCAGTTCCTCAGAGGTACATGCTCCAGGGATCTAAACCTGGTCATTACAATGAACAAAACATGCTGGAGGGATAGGCTCCTGAACCAGAGGCTCCCCATACTCTGGAATAGACTGCCCATACATGTCAAGCTGAGTGTCTCTTTGGCCCTCTTCAAAAGGAACCTTGACAATTGGAT
The DNA here is from genome assembly GCF_019279795.1 of Protopterus annectens. NCBI lineage: Eukaryota > Metazoa > Chordata > Ceratodontiformes > Protopteridae > Protopterus > Protopterus annectens. The sequence goes on from NC_056740.1 coordinate 379,611,875, forward strand.
GGGAGATAAGAAATTCATCCCAGGGATCATGTCAGTCACCCTGCTAGACAGGGGACCAGGGAAGTAAATATTCTGGGAAGAAATAGCCAGGGAATTGTTATGGGTAGGCTTGTACAGCCCCTAGGGCTGATACCCTAGTACCAACCTATGAACTTATATACCTTGAAGTTATGACTTGACGTGCCACTAAAGGGGGTTTGAAATCAATAAGGAGAGTATGACCCACATGTCAAGTTGTACTCTTTGTGTGAATTTCTCTAAAGAAGACATCAGTCTAGCTCACACACAAGTAATTAATGCAGCAAAACTGCTTACAAAAGTTTCAGTTTGAAAAACACTAATAGAACCATTATCAGCTAGCCTTAAAATCACATTTCTAAACCTATATAAATCATTTATTCTAAGCCATTCTGCTCAGACAAGCTGCTTTAAGCACATTTTTAATTATTTTTTTATTTGTATTTGTTAATCGGGTAGGTAGACTGGTCAGTTGACCCTTTTCACCCATGGCCCAGCCTCACTGAGCAATATATACACTTATAAATTATACAAAGTATACAATTTCAATACAACAGAAATACAATTCAGCACACATAGAAGTTCAGTCTTAACACAATTTAGCATGTAATTTACAAGCGAGATGTAAGACATACAGTGGATATAAAAAGAGTACACACCCCTGTTAAAATACCAGGTTTTTGTGATATAAAAAATGAAATGACAATAAATCATGTCAAAACTTTTCCCACCTTTAATGTGACCTATAACCTGTACAATTCAATTGAAAAACAAACAAATCTGTTAGGGGAAAAATATTAAAAATAAAAAACATACAATAAGCTGGTTGCATAAGTGTGCACACCCTTAAACTAATACTTTGTTGAAGCACCTTTTGATTTAATTACAACATTTAGTCTTCTTGGGCTGGAGTCTATCAGCATGGCACATTTTGACTTGGCAAAATTTGCTCACTCTTCCTTGCAAAAGTGCTCCAAATCTGTCAGACTGCGAAGGCATCTCTTGTGCACAGCCCTCTTCAGGCCACCCGACAGATTTTCTATTGGATTTAGGTCAGGCTCTGGCTGGGCCATTCCAAAACTTGAATTTTCTTCTGGTGAAGCCATTCTTTTGTTGACATGGATGTATGCTTGGGGTCACTGTCATGTTTAAAGGTGAAATTCCTCTTCAGCTTCAGCTTTCTAGCAGATGCCTGAAGGCTTTGGGCCATAAGTGACTGGTATTTTGAACTGTTCATAATTTCCTCCACCTTGACTAAAGCCCCAGTTCCAGCTGAAGAAAAGCAATGCCAAAGCATGATACTGCCACCACCATGCTTCACCATGGGGATGGTGTTCTTTTGGTGATGCAAAGTGTTTTTGTGCCAAACGTTCCTTTTGGAATTGCAGCCAAAATGTTCAACCTTGGTCTCATCAGACCATAAGACATTTTCCCACATGCTTTTGGGAGACTTGATGTATTGTTTTGTAAATTTTAGTTGGGCCTGGATGTTCTTCTGTGTAAGAAAAGGCTTCCATCTTGCAACCCTACCCCATAGTCCAGACATATGGAGAATTCAGGAGATTGTTGTCACATGTAGTACGCAACCAGTACTTGCCAGAAATTCCTGCAGCTCCTTCAGTGTTGCTGTAGGTCAATTGGCAGCCTGCCTGACCAGTTTTTGTCTTGTCTTTTCATCAATTTTGGAAGGATGTCCAGTTCTTTGCAACATCACTGTTGTCCCATATTTTCTCCACTTTTTGATGACTATCTTCACTGTGTTCTATGGTATATCCAATACTATGGATTTTTTTTTATGTACTTCTCCTGACTGACACCTTTCAACAATGGGATCCCTTTGACGATTTGTAAGCTCTCTGCAAACCATGCCTTTTGCTGCAGCAGACAACTGAGTAAATATCAGGAAAATCCTACTAGGACAGCTGAACTTTATTTGGGGTTAATCAGAGTTTCTTTAATTCATGGCAGGTGTGTACCCAAGAAGACTGAATGTTGTAATTAAATCAAAAGGTGCTTCAACAAAGTATTAGTTTCAGGGTGTGCACACTTATGCAACCAGCTTATTGTGCATTTTTTACTTTTATTTTTCCCCTAACAGATTTATTAGTTTTTCAATTGAATTGTACAGTTTACAGTTCACATTAAAGGTGGGAAAAGTTTTGAAATGATTTATTGTGGTCTCATTTTTTTATATCACAAAAACCTGGCATTTTAACATGGGTGTTTACACTTTTTATATCCACTGTATATGCAACAGTGAATATTAAAGCAGCTGCTATACATGAAGCTAAAACAGCGAGTTTGCAAAGATACCTGCAAAAGTATTATAATTACATTCTACATACACTATACACAAAGACTGACTGAGATAATTTGTTGGTAAATCAGGAGAACATTGTAAAGCTTGATCATATAATGGTGATATATCTGAACTTCCAGAAGTACTAGCCATTATCTCTAAAGCATTTCCAAATGGCACCCTCATACTGCTGTTCTCAACACCTTTTTAAATTCTTCTAAAGTCTGTACAGTTTTGATTCATGGAGGTATCTTATTTAAGGTAGCAGGGTCAGGTGTGGAGAAAGCTCCTTCTGAAGTAGTTGTTTTGAAGCAATGTCTAGAAAGGGTAATGTTGACTTCTTGGCAGGATCTTAAGGAATATGTTTGTTCTCTAAAAGGAAGTTTTCTTTTTATATAAGGACTGCTAGGATACTGTCCTTTTTATATAAGGACACCAACCAAACTTTAGAATAATAAACTGCAGAGTGCTTCAGAGGTTTGTAGCCCTGACTGTCACAGAGAGCCATCTTTGCCCATTTAGTAAAGCACAATAATGTACATGAGAGTCTGCTAATAGTACTAATCAGATGATTTTGTTTTACGCAACTTGAGGACCTGGCATAACAGTTAATGTTTAGAATAGATGGAAGGTACATGGTTTGATTCTAATCTCTGTTTATTGGCTAGGTTTACAATAATCATCAAACTGATAACCTAACTATGAACCTCCTCCTCTTCTTTTGGCTTTTCCCGGTCAGGGGTCACCACAGCAGATCACCTGTCCACTCAAGATTGGCAGTGGAGTTTTACAGTGTCAAGTTGCCAGCCCAGCGCCCAACCTACCACAGAAGGCACATGCACGCATGCATTCATGCCTAGGGCCAATCTAGAGTGTCCAATCCACCTACAGCATGTCTTTGGGATGTGGGAGGAAATTGGAGCACCTGGAGGAAACCCACGCGACCACAGTGAGGACATGCAGACTCCACACAGAAGGCACCCCAGCCGAGGACTGAACAGGAGAACCTCTTACTGTGAGGCAGCAGTGCTAACTGCTGCACCACCACGGCCACCTCAACCTAACTATGAACCTATGAAGTCTATATGTGTTATGTGAAGACTATACTGAGATTAAAGGTGATCAGTTTTCAAGTCTGGGTACTGACACTTTTCTAGCAATATATATTTTGGTAGCTTGAAATAGAATATGAGAGATCTTATCATTTAAACTGATTTAGCACTTTGCTAGTAATATCACTGCTGCGTGTTTTGCAATTTCACCTCATTATTTATTTTAAATAATAAAGTAACCTCCCTGCCAAGTGAAGCATTTATTAAAACCAAAGGTAGGCATGCACTACTGAGAAAACTATATTAAACACAGTAAAATTTGCCAAGTTGTCAACATTACAGTTTGCCACTTTAATTCCTTCAGTGAATAGATAAGGCATATTGGGAAACTTAAAAAGCTATATCATAAAGTGCTGTTTCAAGATCTACATTTAGCCATTCTTTTAGCCAACCAACAAAACCCAGCAAGAAGTATTTAAATGGGAATTCTGAGGATTTTGATTTTTCTACAAAAAAGATTACTAAGCCACTTCTGAACCACATAAACCTTAGATGCAAGCAATAGTTGGGCATTATCACAGAAACATATTTTATATTCTCAGTAAGCAGAATTAATTTACACTATTATTAAGGGTTTACACACTACCTCCTGTAAGTGTGCAAGACTTACAAAACAAAAATAAAAAATAACTTCAAAAGGTATTTGTTTGTACCTTTGTCTCAGATCTTCAGTTTGTAAGCCTCGGAGAAGTTGTTTTGTAACTTCAGTCATCTTTGCTGAAATGGCAAACAAAAAATGACACTATTTAGTAATGTTACTTGTTTATGTGAAAAAAAACAGTTTGCAGGAAATCTGAGGAAGTAATAACAGGGAACATTCAAAATAAAGTCATTTAATGCACTTCAAAAAACCTTTATTATATTACCTCTCATGTCATGCACTTGTTCTTGCATTTGCTTCTCTATGTCTTTTCTCTGCGTCTCAAGCAATGATATTTCCCTCTTCAGTTGTGGGATTACCTGTGTGAATAGAATTCAGAGGAGTTACTGATAAAGATGAAACTTCCCTTCCACTTACTTCCATTACACTAGTTGACTGATGACTTTGTTAAAAACTTGACCGTTGCATTTTATTCATTCTAATTTCAGAAATATGCATATAATAGCCAACTTGGTATTCCAGTCATGTCTCAAAATGCTCAGTCCAACATTAACTTCTAAACAAAGCCAAGCATTTAAAACATTATTTCTTAATTTTCTGTTAACCAATAATACTCTTTCCATTTTTCTTAAAATCTCTGCATTTATAAACCGTTTTAAAAAATATTCTATGTACTACTTTTAAATTATTAGCTCATCTGTATATTTTATCTATGAGAACAAAGTTACATAAATGCACAATCTAGCCATCAGTTAATATTTTTGATTTTTATTGATTTTTACTATCAATAAGAACAAAAAATATTACCCGAAACTATATGATTTCCAGCTCTCTGTTAAACAGCCATAGAGATGGTCCATACTGCACAGTGCAGACATTTCTGAAAAAAACAGTATGAGTGGCAGCAGCACATATGAAGTGTGTCTTCAAAAGATCCCCTCAAAATGTAATCTGTTTTAATGTTTTATTTTCCCTTTGTTGACTGAGTTAATCCAATTAGGCCAGAGGTCTCTTTTCAAACACCTGAGGTGATATTCATCCTGATTAAGCGAAAATTGGCCAGGACAATAGTGAACTTCCCCCACTTTTTTCTATGAGTGCTATGGAATCTTTTATATCCTATTGAGGTACCACCAACTCAGGCAAATGGCACCTCGGTTTAACAGCTCATCTGAAGGATGGCACAGTCAAAAGTGCAGCACTCCCCTCCCCCCATGCTGTACTGCAATGTAAGTAATGGAAAATTAAACCAATCCCCTGAGTTGAGAATAGAACTCAATGCTTTCTGACAACATCAAAGACAAGTGTACTACATGTTCAGCCACAGACACTGCTTTTATTTGTCACAGTAAAAGGTAATACCATAGATCAGCCATTAAGGTAGACCAGTTTAGCAGCAGAGACCATTCTTGGTTTCGTTTTACAATGGAAATCAAACTAATGATCAGGCTGTATGATTTTCTTAGCATTACAAAACAGTTGGTAAAAGTAATGTATTTCGACTTTTCCCAGTTAGGGGTCGCCACAGTGGAACTCTGGTCCACTAATGATTGGCAGTGGATTTTTATGGTGCTGAGTTGCCAGCCCGACGCCCAACCTTCAAAGAAGGCACACTCATTCACGCAGGCACCTACCTGCATGTCTTTAGACGTCACTCAACCACGGGGAGGACATGCAGACTCCACACAGAAGGCGCTCCAGCCGAGAACTGAATGGGAGAACCTCTTGCTGTGAGGTGACAATGCTAACTGCTGCACTACCGCGGCCCTATTGCAAAACAGTTGGTACCTATCCTATATGCATTCAAATAGTCCTTCTTCTTTAATATTTTAGACAGAAAACTGTTAGTTGTACTGACTGGTTCAAAGATGCAGCAGGGACCACTTCTGGCAAAAAGAAGGGATATTTCTTTCACTTTTCAAGACTTTTTTTTTTTTAATCAATGGTGGTTTTTAAATTACAAATTCTGTGTATTGTTTGACAATACAGTTGCTGTATTACACTGTATTTGAGTATGCCGATATGTGTATATGATTTTATATATATATATATATATATATATATATATATATATATATATATATATATATATACATACATATATATATCTGTGTGTATGGGTTCCAACAACTTTGCTGAAAGGTACTTTTGTTTACATTTGTTTAATCGACACAATTTAGTGGACTAAACAGATGGTTGACAGGTGTGCAAGATCGACAATCCAGGGTAGGGGAATATACCCTTTTTCCTGGAGATTGTGCTATCTCGGAGTTAGAATAATTAGCAGGGGCTGGGGGGGGGGGGGCACAGTGTTGTTTTTTTTTTAAGTTTTGCATGCACTGAAATTAATTCTTCGTGCATGTGTAGTAGTGTGTAGCCATGCATAATGTTGATTAGTTTGTTTCGACATTAGAGATGTAGGCCAAAATTCGGTCAACTTAAATAGATCTGTATATATCTATATACATCCACACATATGCGGGTGCATACGACATATCACTTAAGCGACTTCAACATACACTTACCCCTCCTTTACATCTTTCATCACCTACTTCACATTATCGTCTGAATTATCTATACTGTAAATATGTACATCATCCCACAGTTACACCCAGCACATTTTGTACTTTATCTGTTATACCCACAGAATGCCAAATATCTTCTTTCTTTTACACAATAAGCCCAGCTCTTTTCAGATGTTGCATACTGAGTGTTAACACTAAAGGTCTTTTGTTCTTTACTTAATTTATATGTAACATTAACTACCTTTGTACCATTTATAGGTTCACAGCTGAATTCTAGGCTACTATTTTTATTTTTATATACAACCTGGGCTGAGGCTGCAAGTGGTCAGGCAGTAAATATACATAACTAAATACATAAACAAGAGTTACACACATTTTTGTCTACACAGTCTGCCAGAGAACCTTTCTTTCTTAGCAAGCAAACTGCTTGTATATATACTTTGTGACTTATGTACAAGTCTCAACATGTGCACTGGCTTTCTGAATACAGTAAGCTCTGTATACTGTCTGTTTATTTAGGTACAAAAGACACATGTTGTCTGCGTTCACCATGTCTCTGGTGAGAGATTTAACTACAAAACTCTTGATGTTAAATATGTTCTTCTTTATCTGGATGTTATAAACAGATACCCGGAATATTGAACTTTGCAATTTTCCATAAGCTATCCCCTAATTAAACACTGATGTAGTCAACAGAAGGAACTGGTTTGAAGATGAGCTAAAGCACAGTATTCCTTCGAGAAGGCTGTGTGTTTGACTTACAATAACAGTTCATTTACAACTTATGGCAGTGCTGGTTATCATATATTCCAGCAAGTCCATGGCTCAGTTCCAAATAGTACTCATTAGCCACTGAGTTTACATAACAAGTCTTGCATTTGCAATAACTAGAACGCAAAAAGGCCCGATCCCCAGAAAGAATAGTTGTGTAAAATCTTACCATAACAACAGATGTCCTTCTCTTCTACACTGCAGCATTCATAACATGAGGGGGTCCGCCACCATCTGACTCATACGTCTGGCGAGTATACAAAAGTCTAGTGCTACTGTGAGGTACGTACAACACTGCACATCAGCTAACGTACGTCGGCCATAAAGTAACATCAGGTATAAAGTGGACGTCAGCATGTACCAACCTCAGAACTGTATGTGACAGAAAGCATCAGCCTGATCTTAAGATGAGAAAACATGTCATCAGGAGCCAGGCAAGCATCAAAAGGAAGGCCAAGGAGGGGGTAATACTGCAACATATAGAAGAGAAGGACATATATAGTTATGGCAAGATTTTCTACAACTATTCTATGTCCTTCTATCCATATGCTGCAGTATTCATAACATTAGGGAAGAGTACCAAAGCTCATGCAGCTGAAGAATTGGGCAGAGAAAAAGAAACAGTTTTCACAAAACCATGCAGAATAGCTCTGGCAAAACCAGCCCTGGACCTGGAAATGCCATCTAATTTACAGTGCTTAGTGAAGGTATGCACAGAAGACCAGGTAGCTGCTTCCAAGATACAGCAAGTGTCCAAGCATTTAAAGAAAGCCCCAGAGGAAGGCACTGCTCTAATGAAATGTGTCCTAACAGGAGAGGAGAGATTCTTTCCATTGTCCACATAACAGAAAGAAATAGCTTTAGAGATCCAAGAGGAGATAGTCTGCTTGGAAACAAGATGGCCTAGGACCATTGGGTAATAGGAAACAAACAGGCAGTCAGGCTTACGAATTGGTTTGGTTTTGTCTAAATAATATCTGAGTTGCCTATGCACGTCTAAAGTGTGTAGGATCCTTTCACTGGAGAATTGAGGAGAAGGGAAAAAGCTTGGAAGGTTAATGGATTGACTGAGTGACAATTCATTAACAACTTGGGCATAAAGGAGGGGTTAGTTCTTAAAGAAACCCTATCCCTATGGAAAACTGTGAAAGGGGAAGATGGGCATTAGAGACTGTAACTCAGATACCCTTCTGGCAGAAGTAATGGCCACAAGAAGGACTGTTTTCCAGTTGCACATTGTAGACAGGAAGAACTTGCTGGCTCAAAAGGGGTCAGGGTAAGTTTCTCCAAGATAAAATTCAGGTTCCCAAGGAGAAGGAACTAGTTTCGTTGGTGGTCTGATGTGAAGGACACCTTTTAAGAAAAGTTTAACTTCCAAACTGGAAGGTAAAGGAGAAGGGTCCCTATTAATTATTCGAATTTCAAAGTTTGAATGTCATATGGTCGACACCATATGATTGAACTTTGAAAAGTTCGAAGGATAAAAGCAACAGCTCCGTACAGCACGGAATGGGAAAATTTCCCTTTTCTGCACTGAAGTGTAATTTCGGAGTTGGTATATTTAAGTAGGGGGGTGCAGGGGGGCTTGCCCTCCTGCTCAGAGCATTCAGGTAAGTTTCTTTTTTTTAAATTTTTTATTATATTTTCAATGTTTCAAACTACGCTCATATGTTGTCGAACATATGAGGTTTGAAGTTTTGAAACTTCGAATATATAATATAGACCCTAGAAGAAGACATAGGCAGACATGCAGAGATAGAAGAAAGATGGGCTTTTATAAGGAGTAAGACAGCCCACTCTTCATTAATTCACACAGGTAGGACAGGGCCACTGGGAAATCTGCTAGCAGTGGTTGTAAATCCTTTTTGAAACACATTTCCCTTTGGAAACAGGATTTCCTAGACATGGGTCTTCTGGCCTCCTGCAGAACTTGAAGCACATCCTCAGAAAATAGGTGTCTGAAAACCAATGCTGTCTTGGCCAAAAGGGGATCACCAGCAAGATTTCTGGTTGGTTCTGCTGGATTTTCTACAGGACCTTTTGGAGAATGGGAAGGGGGGAATGCATAAAGAAACATCTCCATCCAAGAAAAAGATGGAGCATCCACCTTCTATGCCAGGGGGATCTGGGACCCTGGCACAAAACCTAGGAAGTTGTCTGTTCATTGGGGAGGCAAAAACGTCTACCAGAGGTATACCCATCGATGGACCATGTCCAGAAACACATCCCTGAGTAACATCCACTCATGTCATTGAGTCAAGGGCCTGCTAGTGTGTCTGCCACAGCATTCTGTGTCAAGGGAATGTAAACAGCCTGAAGGAAGAGTTGATTCTGTGAGGCCAACTCCCAGGTCTGTAATGCCAGTCTGCATAGCATATAAGATTTTGTTCCACCCTATTTGTTGATGCACCAGAGGACCGTGGTATTGTCTGAAAACCACTTCAAAACCCCTGAGGAAAGTAGAGGCTTGGAAATTTGAAAGATGAAAATCCAGGCTCTCATCTGCTTTATATTGATATGCTCTCTTCTTTGGGCTTGAGACCAGACATTTCTGACCCTCCATGATTCCAGTGCAGCTCCTCATTTCATGTCTGAAGCATATGTGTACAGCTCCCGTGTGGGGAGAGGTAGTTGTAAGGGTAGACCTGGGTTCTTTGCAACTTGTAGGATACACCAGTTCAACTCCCTTTTCAAGCAAGAAAGGAATGGGATAAACTCCAGAGGATGGGATTGCTGTTACCAAACTGTCCTCAAGAACCACTGGAATGTCCTCATGTGTAACTTGGCTAAGGGAAGCATGGGGATAGTGGAGGCCATGAACCCCAGGAGGTGGAAGAAACTCCCTGGCAAACAGGGATTGAAGATGAAGGAGGTCCTGGAAGTAGGTGGTTAAGGACAGGAAGTTTTCTGGAGGTAAGGAAGCTGGCATCTTGTCTGACTGGATCCTGTAACCAAGAAAAATGTGATATTGGGAAGGGATCAGAGCAGATTTCTGGTAGTTGATCGTGAACCCTAGATGCTCCAGGAGTGACACCATGAAGGAGAGATTCTCCTGAAGGACGTTTGGAATTTGTGCCTGGAGGAGTAGGTCATCTAGGTAATGGAAGATCTGCATGCCCTGTAGTCTGCAGTAGGCTATAACAGAGGCTAAACATTTTATGAAGACCCTCGGGGCCATAGATAGTCCAAAGGGCAAGGAGCAGAACTGAAAATGTGAGGAAACAATACCAAAGTGAAGAAACTTTCTGAACTGAAGATGAATAGGAATATGAAGGTAGGCATCTTTGAAGTCCAAAGACCCCATAACTGCCTGAGGAAGTATGAGAGGAAGAAGAGTGGGTAATGTCAGCATACGCAAAGAGGGAACCTTCAGAAAGGTATTTATATGGGCCAGGCCTAGAATGGGTCTCCAGCAACATCCTTGAGTAAAATCCTTTTCCAGCCTGGGCAGGCACTTCCTGAACAGTGTCTTGAGACAGAAAGTTAGAAATGACTTGGGGAGAAAAGTTCCAGTTGTTCTTTTGGGGAATGTGGGATACCGTTGAAGGGAGGTGGAATCTTCCACACCATAAAGTACCCTTGTTGGATGAATGACAGGACTCAAGAGTCCTGGGTTATCTGAGTCTAGGCAGGGAGAGAGAGAGAGAGAGAGAGACAAAGAGACAGAAGAGTTAATGGGCCTGGAGGTGGGTAGTCACAGGCTACCAGGCTTAGCATGAAGGGGCTGTTTCTTGGTGGGAGTAGAGGAGGCAGACTTAGATGTAAATTGTTTCCTAGTATCTCTTTTACCTTTGGAAAAGTGGGACCCAGCAGGCTTTCTGACAAAGGTAGTTTTGGTAGGGTAGTTCCTCTGAAACCTAGGTACAAAGGAAACAAAAATATGCTTAAAATCTCACAGTTCCTTGCCCTACTCCTGAAGAGATTTGAATAGCTCTATAGCCACGGTACCAAACAACGCCTTGTTGTCCAAAAGAACATCCATGATCTTTGCTTTAATGTCATCATGCAAAGGTTGGAGGCTGAGCCATGAATACCTCCTCAGGATGGACCCAGATGCAGCTGCTCTAGCCGTGGCCTCCACGGCATAACTGCACTTTATGGAATGCCATGTAACTTGGACAGATGAATTAAGAAAGGAGGAAAGCTTAGCCTTAGTGGGGGAATCAGGGAACTCAGAAAGTAGTTTGCCCATGTCTGAAAGTAGGGTCAAGGAATATTTGGCCATATGGGTCTGATAGTTAATTGCCCTGAAGGCCAAAGCAGCTGAAGTATAGATCTTTTTCCCAATTCTCTCCAGGACTTTGCTCTTCTTATCTGAGGGAAGTAGGGAGGTAGACGGCATCATTTTGGATGCCTTGTCTGCAGAGAGAGAAATGATAGCAGGATCTGCAGTGGCACATTTGAATAAGAATTTGGATTCCTCCTGCACTTTATAAAATCTATCTTGTCTCTTGGGGGCTGGAGGCTGGGAATCAGGGCACTTAGAAGCAGCTGCAAAGGCATCTAGGAAGGCTGGCAGAACAGGAGGAATGGCAGATGGTGAAGAGGAGTCCATCTGTAGGAGGTCATAGTACCTTTTTTGGATGTTCTATACCAGACAGAAGTCCCACTTGAAGAACTCTCTCATCTCAAGGATAGTTTCCCCAAATGAGGTATCCTCCCCAGGGGAATCCATGTCATTAGATTCCTCTTCTGGTGAGGCATAACCCAGAGGGGAAAATATTTGGGCTGACTAAGCCAATGATTCATCTCCTGATGATTCCTCCTCATCTGAGGAAACTTCCTCAGAAGTCCTCTTTAAAGGAGTAGAAGGTGGAAAGGAAAGAGAGGGAAGAGATGGACCTGAGGTCTGACGCAGGACCATAAAGGCAGTAAACAAGCTTTGGGAGAAGGTCTGCCAATCCAGTGGTTGTTCCGGAGTTGCTGGAGAAACATGTTTAGCTTTAACCTTTTTCATTTTAGGGGCTCCATATGGTGGAAGGTGGATGGGCCTGACATCGGCCTACACTCCATAATATTGGTAGGAACATCCTCTCACCCTATGATTTGGGTAATGCCACGTGGGCCTACAGTAACAAGCCATGGTTCCCCCCATGCCCAAATCAGACACCTGAGATTCGCTCAAGGATGTGCTGGTAGGGTCCTTCACGGCCTAAACCCCGGTACCTGTCAAAGGAATGTCTACCGAATCCAGAACAGCCTCTGGGCCATCAGCCTCAGGAGAAACATCCAGAACAGAGGGAGCACCGGGTAGTTCACACCTTGGTTTCTTGGCATTTTTAGCTTGTGGCTCGTCTGATGGGCCTGACACAGCTTCCATGTCACACGTGAGATGTTTTAAGCACTGATTCTTAAGATATAACTTCAAGGAAGCTAAATGACTATGAAGGGTCTTGGGTACAAAGGCCTTATAGATAGCACTGGCAGTATGGTCATGGTCTGGGCCTAAGCAAAACAAAAGTTGTGAGAGTCATTATGTGGAATGTGCATTCCACACTGACACTTGTCCTTCCTAGCTGATGTAATCAAAGCAAAACACAGTAGCCAAAAAGGCAATGAAACCCCCCAATTGGTTATTTATCTGAACCAAGGTTCACAGCTTGTCTGACAAGCGACGACCAGAGCACTCTATCACACAGGTGGCAGAAAAGTTCTGAGGTTGGTACATGCCAACGTCTGCTTTATACCTGTCACTTTATGGCTGGTGAATGTTAGCTGATGTGCGCATTGCATGTACCTCACAATAGCACTCCACTTTTGTATACTGGCCAGACGTACAAGTCAGCCGGTGGCAGACTCCCTCATGTTATGAACACTGCAGCATATGAATAGAAGGACATCATGCAGGTACTAAGCTGTTGTTGCTTTGACAAGGGTTGTCATCTGTTAACCCGCACTGGTAACCATTTAAAATGTTGGGACTCGCTATAGAGACCTGAAACAAGGAGACTGAATAGCCAAAAAAAAAAAAAACAGGCATACATATAACAAGGCCAAGATGGTAATTTCCTGGAATATTTCCTCTTTCCAAGTTATGGCAATCTCAGAGTCGGTATATATAAGTTTAGGGTGTGTGTGGGGCTTTCCCCCCCTGCATAAAGGAAGTTTAAATGAGAACAGAGATGTTCGAAATGCACTCCTCCTGTAATTTTGGTCTATTTTTTTGGCTTGTTACAACTTGGCATTTTGAGTGCTGACATTTTATTAGGGAGTCATCGCAAACAGTTTGTCATGTGGAGGAAATGCTTTGGATCATGCAAAAAGTACAGTTGTGTACCTACCATAAATGTAAATGTTCGAGTGTATTCACTTTTGCAGTCATTACAACTGGGTTATCCTGCTGGCAGGCTACCCGCAGTCGGCCTGAGTTCCAAAGTTTAGGTCCGGCACCAGTTGCTGTCACCTCCTTCCTGACGTCAGTGCGCCAGGGGTATAAAAAATGCAGCCAACGCCATTTTCTTCAGTTTTTTCTTGTCCCAGATGTCAGTTGCCCCTATAATGGTGAGCTCACTAATGCCAATAAGCATGCATAACCAAAAAATATGTTTTCCTTCATCTACAAGCAAATACACCACATAGGTTGCATAGAATAGAGAAGTACAGATAAGTCCCAGCAAGGAAAAGGGGGATGGTGGGAGGGTAACCTGGACTGCAACAGTGAATACACTTGAACATCTACATTTATGGTAGGTTCGCAACTGTACTATGTTCATCGTGCTCCACTGTTGCAGTCAATACAATTGGGTTGAATCCCAAAGCTATGGTTGGGAGGCTGGTGCTAAATAGGATTAGGAGAGGCTATCAGGCCCTGCAGAACTGCAGTGGCAAAACCTGCCCTGGATTTAGAGTAGAGAGGTAAGTGATAGTGCTTTGTGAAAGTATGCACTGAACTCCAAGTTGCAGCTTCTAAGGTGTCTTTGGTTGGTACTCCTCTGAGGAAGGCTGCTGAAGTGGCTGCTGCTCTGGTGGAATGTGGCCTAATGCCCTTAGGCACTGATTTGCCATGCTGTGAATAGCAGAAACGAATGCAGTGGCCTATCCACTTTGAAATAGTCTGCTTTGAGATAGGCTTTCCTTGTGATCCTGCAGCATATGCTACTAGAAGTTGTTCAGTCTTTCTGAAAGCTTTTGTTCTTTCCAAATAGAAGCATAGCTGTATGTGAATGTCCAAAGAATGCAGAAGTCTCTCACCCTTATTCTACGGATTTGGGTAAAAGGTAGGCAAGTGAATTGTTTGGTTAAGAGCCACACTGGACACTACCTTAGGCATAAATGTAGGGTTTGTCCTCAGAGAAACCCTGTCAGGATGGAAAATGATAAAAGGTTCCACAGCCATGAGTGCCTGTAACTCTGAGACTCGTCTAGTGGAGGTAATTGCTAGGAGGAGAGCTGTTTTCCAGGATAAGAATTGTATATCAGCTGCAGAGGCTGGCTCAAATGGAGGTAGTGTAAGTTTCTCCAAGACATAGCTGAGGTCCCATGCAGGAATTGGTGCTCTCCTTGGGGGTCTTATGTTTTTGGCCCCTCTGAGGTACTGCCTTAGTAATGGATGAGAAAAAATAGGTAGCGGTTCTGTATTGTAATGAGCTGAAATGGCAAAGGCATGAATCTTAATTAATGAAAAGGAAAGGCCTTTATCCAGCATCTCAGTCAAGTATTGCAAAATCTGAGGAATATTTGGAACAATCGTGTCAATACCTTGTGACTGGTTCCAAGCACAGAATCTCTTCCATTTTTCTGCATAAGTTTTTCTGGTGCTAGGCCTCCTGGCCTCCAAATTAACATCCATGGCTGCTTTAGAGAGAGGTGTGTCTTGAATGGCTACATTATCCGCCATACTGGCAGGTTTAAGGTCCTGAGTTGGCTGTGCAGTATCTGACTGTTTTGTTGGGTCAATAAGTGAAGATTTTGAGGTAATGTCCAAGCTGGGCATTGAGACCAGCTCTTTAGGATTGGGTACCAGTGCTGGCGGGGCCAGTCTGGGGCAATCAGTATCATTTTTGGCTTCTCTTGTCTGACCTTGAGGAGTACCTTGGGGAGGACAGGTAGAGAAGGAAAGGCATGTACTGTTAGGTTTTTCCAGCTGAAAGATAGAGCATCCACTTCCCATGCTTGCTTGTGATAAGTCCTTGTGCAGAATCTCTGCAGTTGGCAATTGTGAGGGGAGGCAAATAGGTCTATCTCCGGGCATCTCCAGTTCCTTGTTATCATGCTGAAGACTTGTGGATCTAATTTCCACTCGTGGGGATCCATTAGGTTTCTGCTTAATTTGTCTGCCAGAGTATTTATCCTTCCTGGCAGGAATTGTGCTTGCAGATGTACTTGGTAAGTCAATGCTGTGTCCCACAAGTTCATGGCTAGTCTGCAGAGGGGGTAGGAATGTGTGCCTCTTTGCTTATGTACCACATGACTGTAGTATTGTCCATCTTTATCAGTAATTGTCCTGGACGAAGTAGATCCTTGAAGGCTGTCAGGGCATTTTGAACTGCTAGCATCTCTTTTTGATTGATATGTAGATGCATTTGACTTGCGGACCATGTGCCCTGAATACATCTTCCTGCCATATGGGCCCCCCAGGCATAATCTGATGCATCTGTTGTCAATGTCTGCATGGCTGTGGGTAAGGTGAATGGCTGTCCCGAGTTGTGGTGACAGGCTTTTGGCCACCAGTGAAACTCCTGTTGCAGGCAGGGAATGAGGGTAATTATTGTTTCCAGGCTGTGGCAATGTTGAGTCCAAACACTTTTTAGATACCATTGAAGTTTCCTCATATGCAGTCTTGCATATGGAATTAGCAGAATGCAGGATGCCATGAAGCCCAAAGCCTGCAGAATTTTTCTTGCAGACAACTGGGTCTTTGTTGCCAATATTTTGAAATAAGTAGTCAGTTGTCTGTGTTTGTCTGGCGTGAGATAAGCCACCTGGGCAGTTGTATTTAAGCTTGCACCCAGGAATATTATCTCTTGAGAGGGTACGAGTTTTGATTTCTTTTCATTTACTGTGTACCCTAGGCCTGATAGTAATGTTTTTACAAACACCAGATGCTGTAGTAGAATGTCCTTGTTCTCTGCTTGAATAAGGCAGTCGTCCAAGTAAGCATATATTTGAATTCCTCTTTGTCTGCAAAAAGCAATTACTGGTGCCAGGCATTTTGTGAAGACCCTGGATGCAGTAGATAAGCCAAAGGGCAGAACAGAGAATTGGTAATGCATTGAGCCAGCTATAAATGTGAGGTATCTTCTGCATGATTGTCTGGTTGGGACTTGCAGGTATGCCTCTTTTAGGTCTAAAGTCACACGCCAAGCCTTCTTGCCCAGCATGGGCAGAAGTTGCTGTATAGTTAACATTTTGAATTTCGGAATATCCAGGAAAGTGTTCAGGATAGACAGGTCCAGTATTGGTCTCCAGGTTTTGTCCTTTCTGGGCACCAAGAATAGCCTTGAGTAAAATCCTAGTCCCTGCTCTTGCTGTGGTACTTGCTGAATGGCTCTCATGTCCATGAGGGATGAAACTTGTTTTTGTGCCTCTGCCCATTGATTACATGGCAGGTCTGGCATACCATTTGGCCTTGGCAGGGTGTGAAAATGGAACCTTTAACCCTGGGATACGATATTTAAGACCCATTTGTCCTGGGTGATCATGTGCCAATTTTGAGCAAAAAGTGCTAGTTTTCCCCCCAAAGGAGCTGCCAGAAGATAAGTGCTTGGTGCTGGCAGGGGAAAGTCATTGCGACTGTTTCCTGTATGGCTGTTATTTTTCTTCTCCGCTTTTGGAGGTAGAAGCACCCCATAGTTTAGGCCTGTATGAGTCTTGGGGCTGTGATCTGCCTCTGGGGCATCTGTATCTGCCTCTTTGTGGCCTGTCTGACACTGGAAAGGACCAATTCTTTGCAGGCCAGTTCCTGCTAAATCTGGCAGGTTGTACCTGTAAGAAATCGTTGAATGTTTGCATAGATTTAGCTTTATCCTCCATTTTCTTTAACACCTCTTCTGCTTTGACACCAAACAAGGTATCATGTTGTAATGGAGCATCTAATAATTTTGCTTTAACATGATTGGGCGGATTCTGTTCTTTTAACCAATCATGTCTCCTAATGACAGAACCTGTAACAGCGGCCCTGCAAGAGGCCTCTAGAGAATCAAAACTACATTGCAAAGTATGCTTTCCTACTTGTTCAGCTGCATGCAATAAATCCTGCATTTCTTTGTTTTCTGCACATTCTGAATTTGTCAACATTTTCTGTTTAAGCAGTGACATTAGATATTGCTGATATTTAAGCATATGAAATTGACAATTTAAAGCTCTTACAGCCAAGGTAGCAGAAGTATAAATCTTTTCCCCCCATCTGTCCAGGGCCCTTGAATCCCTGTCAGAGGGTATAGGGTTTTTTGCAGTGGAAGCCTTGACCCCTTTGGGACCCTGAGAGATTGTTTCTGGGTCTGCAACAGGGTTTTTGTAAAGAAATTTATGTGGACCAGGTACCCTGTAGTATCTGTCTGGTTTAAAAATTTGAAAATACATCATCTACAATATCTAAAACAAGAGGAATAGCAAGGGGCCTGTGTTGAGGTAATAAAAGGAAATCTCTGAGCCTTTTCTTGGATTCTGAGTAATCTTGGCTCTCCCAGTGGAAATGCTCCCTCATAGTATGCAGGGTTTCCCCAAAAGAATAATCCTCAGGAGGAGAGGCTGAAGGAATAGATTCTTCAGCATCAGAATCCTCATAGGGAGGAAGAGAATATTCCTGTTCAGAAGAGGAATCAGAGGAAATGGAAACCTGATCTGAAGATGCATATTCTATCTCTTGCCTAGGCCTCTTATCAGGAGGGGGATGGGAACCCCTGATCAAAGTAATTAGGTCTTTGGCCATCTTAAGCATCTGTTTTTTAGGCATGGAGGCTTGTCCAGGAGAATGCTGTATTTGTTTTTTTGTCTTTAGAGCTGCTTTAGTCTTTGCCTTCGAAGCTGAAGTTGGTTTTACATATAACTGTGTAGGCCTGAAAACACCCTCAGAAGCCGATGCCTGCTGAGTGGCTCTGGACCCATCTGAGGGAATAGTTTCCAAGTGTCCAATACCTTGAGTTTCCAGTGGCCTAGTCGGCTCCACATGGGAGTTGGAAGCGGCCTGTGGCTCTGAGGTAGCGGGTGTCAGGGGCTGCAAAAGCGCCTCACTGAGAACCGGCGACAGGTCTAGCAGACGCCTCGTCGTTGGTTTTGGACCTCGGGTGCCTGTCCTTTTCTTTACGCTTTTTATAAACTCTGGTAGTCGGTTGCTCCGATGGCATTATATAGTTAAATCTTCTGCCAAAACAATGAAATGCAAAATCGTACCGACACTTAATAGTGCGTTGGTTAAATCTAGCACAAAACTGACAACTAGCAACGTCGTGATAAGGGCCTAGACAAGGAATACAGTAAGAATGAAAATCCTTATGAGGTATTTGCTTCCCACAAGAAATACAATTGTTAACTTTTTCTGACATCGGTCTGGAGCAAGAAAAAAGTTTCCCCAATGGGGTACTTAGCTTTAATGAAGACTTCATATCTGAAATTCGAATTTGAAAATCTCAGGAGTCGGCCGACCGGCACTTGCGAACTGCTTTTGCTTCGGGCACTGCGCAGCAAGAAAGACTGAAGAAAATGGCATCGGCTGCATCTTTTATACCCCTGGCGCACTGACGTCAGGGAGGAGGCAACAGCAACCGACGCCGGACCTAGACTTTGGAACTCAGGCCAACTGTGGGTAGCCTGCCAGCAGGATAACCCAATTGTAATGACTGCAACAGTGAAACACGATGAACATCCTGATACTGCTCAGAACACATGGATTCACTGCAGTGGCTTCAAAGGTTACTTCATTTTGTTTAATGCAATTGCCAGCAGGTCAATATATTCAAACACCAGGTGAGATTTGTTATGTGGAACCACTGCTATTAGACCATCACACAAGCAAGGGTAAATACTGACCTGCTGTGTTCTCATGAATGGAAAAAACAAAAGTTAAGTACTTACCATAATGATATCCGTTTTGTCTCACTTTCTTCCAGTTCAATGTTTGGATTGTCAGATCAGAATCAGATCTGACCTTGGCACCTTCTTCTACAGCTGTGAATCTGAGGCTATGACTTCTCCATAACCCATAATTCCCTCCTGTGTACTCAGTTACCTCAGATCGAGTTTGCTGACTATCAAAATTATAGATGTATTCCTTTTTTTAAAGATGAAACATCTTCAATGAACTATTCCTTATGACATAGGTAATCATATATTTATATTAATGACAACAAACCATATTGACATATTTTCAGTTGTAAACATTATATATCACATACAATCATATATACAGTCATTGCCAAACATTACATAGCTCATTTAATTCCTGCCTCACCTTAAAACCTCATTTCTCCTCCAAAACATTATTCTGCATGTATTGTTCCCACAAATTCCATTTTTTTCTATATAATTTGCTCCTACAAATTTCTAAAGATCCCAGTTCTTTTATCTCTGTTACTATATTCATTACATCTAGTACCTTTGGTTTAGACTTTGATTTCCATTTTCTAGTAGTTGCTTTTGTTTTGGCAGACACCAGAATTAAACTCAAGGTCTTACTATGACTAGGCGATTCCGATTCTGTATCATAGCTCAAAAAATCATTTCCTGAGTTACACCAATTTGCTCACCCTGTCATCGTCTGACAGAGTAGTCTGCAGGGAATTTTTAAAATCTGCCAACTCAGTACACTTCAAAAAAATATGTTCTCAAATGCCTCTTTCTTTCCCATCACACATCCAACATTTGCAATCTACCTGAGAAAAAATTCTGTGGAATCTGCTTGGGGTATAAAAATACTTATGCAAACACTTCCAAGCAAAAATCCTAAATCTTCTAGAGTTTGCTGCATATTTGGGTGCCATACATATATCCTCCCATTGTTTCTTTGTAAAGCGCTTATCCATTTTCATTTCCCAGTCCTATATGACCTCCTCTGATTGATTCCTACAGATATGTAATATTTTACATGCTCTACTAATCCTTTTTTAATAGCAGCTTCTTTTGTAGATACTACTAAAAATTGTACCAGTGCTGGTCTTTCACTTAGGATCTCTTATTCTTTTATCTTTGCCTATAATCTGATATCAATACTTGATAGGGAAGGCAATCTCTACCCTGCAGTCCAAATGAATTTTTGGCCTCATCCCATTCTATTCCATTTCCCTCTTTAATTACTTGTTGCCAATACTTTGGTTCCTTTGCCAGCTTTCTCTAGTACATTCCACTCCCCTCTTACCTATTCTCCGTACCCCTAATAATATATTCTTCTCCTCATCTGGATTTTTTAGGCTAGCCCCAAAATATATTGCATCATTCAGTTGTCTTAGCTGAGATGCATCACCATGCATTTGGAAGGGTTAATGAATACCTTTTATCCCTCAGACCATGCCTTCAGCCTCATTATGTCCCTCAACAGGCTTGCACCCTTATCAGGTACTACCCTAAGCCCCACCCAGCATTTGTGTTATCCATAAAGAGATCATTTGTCCTTTTTGTGCTCATAAGTGACACATTAAATAGGATCATTCCCTGTGGGAAATTAATTATCTTTCCCTCTAATTATTTGCTCCCAATACCTTGGTTCCTTGTTAAGTTTTCTCCAGTAAATTCCAGTCCCCTCTTGTCTACTGTCTATATCCCTAAATGCTGTCATCCGTATTGGCATAATCTCCTCTCTCCATTCCCGTGTTGGCAGTGAGTTCTTAGAATACTTTCTGCTACATTGTGGATATAATATTCTGTATGATTATTCTTATTCTCCTTAAAGGACTGCACCCAAAATCCCAGCCTCTCCTTGTTACTTGAGCTTCCCTCATGTTTCAACATAATCCCCTTCCACTCTGAATTACAGCTTTCAGCTTATGCTATGTATAGGAACCTTAACTGTGTAGCTCTAAAATACCACTTCAAAATGGGTAATCCCAATCTGCCCTGTTCTATTGGAAGAATCATCTTATCTCACTAGACTCTTGCCATCTTAACCTCCCAGATAAAGTCCTTCAGTTCTTTATTAATTGCTATCCACAACTTCTCCCCTGGTTGATAAAAATATGCCTGACTTGTGTGTAAGACTAAAGAGACTAAAAGCATTTTGACTGCTTGTGTCTTACTATCCCTGTAACAAAGCTTCCATTTTCTCAGTTATCTTTTGTTTAATCTCTTCCCACATATCCTTAGCTCCCACACCAGAATAATTTTAATCCATACTCCTACATACTTCATTATATCATGTCCCCATAAGTACAGATATTGCTGAACCAATTCATGTGTGGCAACATAATTTACTGCTGTTGCCTTTGTTTTAGCTTCATTAATTTTGTATCCCAAAAAGATATGAAACTGTCTCAAAATGTTACACAGCACTGTAATGTCTCTTTCTAGTTTTGTCAGGTATAAAACAATATCATCTGCAAATACGCTTGTCTTGCCTACCATACCATTTATATCCTTGAATTTCTGAGTTCCTTATTTTCTTTGCCGGTGTTTCTAAATATAATGCAAATAACAAAGAGGAAAGAGGACACCCCTGCCTGGTTCCTCTGCTCAATCAGAAAATATCAGAGAGGACGCCAACTCACTTTAATTTTCACCTCCTATCCCTCACATATCCTCCTAATCAACCTTAAATTTTTTTCAGGAAATGCAAATGCTTCCATTAACCTGCTCATAGAGTCCCAGCTTACTCTGTCAAATGCTTTCTCTGCATCAAGACCCAACAATAACAATAGCATTTTCTTGCATTCTGCTTCTCTATGGCTCATCAATGTTCTGTTAATGTTGTCAAATGTTTGCTTCCCCTCCACAAAACCACACTAATCTATATCTTTCAATTTTGGCATGGCTTTTGTCATTCTTTTAGCCATTATAGACATGAACACTTTATAATCATGGTTTAGTATTGAACTGGGCCTGTATAAAGCTGGATCTGATGGATATTTACCCTCGAAGTATTACAGCTACCACTGCTTTCTTCCAGGATGTTGGTACTTCTCCTCTTAAACTACTGTTACTTAGCACATTTAATTCTTCCATAAACATTTCCATTTTTATCTTTTCTTGATTTCCATATTTCTCTGTTTTATACAGACCTTCACAGAATTTCCAAAATATTTCTAAATCATCTACGGGATCTCTTGCTACCTTCCTTGTTATAGGCTCCCTAAGCTTGGCGATAGTGCTTTCTACTTTCATTTGCCCGAGTCATTCTGTTAAAAGTTTTTGGGCTCTACTGTTATTATCAAAAAAAAAACAGTTGTTTAACAGCAATCTTTCTAAACTCTTGCATATTATTGAAGTAACCCCTTATTTTCTGCTTAGCATTCTGTAGTTGATCCTCTTCTTGTTCTGCGAGAGTCCCCCTGTTCTGCAATACATTAACATTTGACAGTCCCTCTAAATATTTCTTGCTACATCTTAACTATAGCTCCCTTTATTTCCACCCTATTTTTAAACTACACCTTAATTTTATCCCACTCTCTAGATATATTTTCAGAAGAGATTTCTATCCTCTCTAATAGTTCCTGAATAATCTCCACCACCCATTCCTTAAATTCCTCTCTTTTCAACAGTCAGGTGGGAAAGTGCCAGTGTCTCATTTTTATTTCATTACCCTGGGTTTTTATTTTAGTTACTATTGGCTCGTGATCTGAAATAATTATTGGGTACGCAACAAGACCTTCAATTAAATGCACATATTCCTGTGAAATGTAAATTCTGTCTGGCCTAGCCCAGTTTTTATATCTTGGGGAATAATATGTAAATTCACCCTGAACTCCTATTATTGAATTCACATCTTCCATGCCAAACATTTTCATAAATATCTTTAAAAATCTACCCTCATTGGTTATACTTTTCCTTCTGGAGCTCCAGACACATCTTCACTGTTGCAAATCACATTCCAGTCCACAAGTATAAGTAATGTTCCTTACTGAAAACTGATTATTTCTCCTAGAATTTTCTTAAGCTCTATTATAGCAGTTTTAGGTGGAATATAAATACATACCAGTGTAATCCTCCTCCTTTGCCAGTAGTCCCTTAGCACTATAAATCTACCATTATTATCTTTTGTATCCTCTTCTATCACTACTGGAGCTCCTCTTACAATTAATTTAGGTACCCCTCTTTTCATTTGTCCCAGGTAATCTGCTGAATAAGCATCCAGAAAACCTTTCTTTATCAAATTCACATGTTCAATTCTTTCTAAGTGTATTTCCTGCAACATAGCTATTTGCAGTCTACATTTTTTAATGAGGTTCACTACTGTTTCTTTTTTGTATTAATCTGTGAGATTGTTTAAGACATTACAGAAAGCATCATTGCATTAAAAAGTTAATATTCCCACCTTTTACGTATACCACCTTTTTGCTAAATGTCTCTTTCCAGCTTTTGTGTTACATGTATACACTGTTTGACAGGTTCAACTTTTATACACTTGTTTCTTGCCATATCTATTTGAGCATATGTCACATCTTACAAAGCTTTTTGTTTTATTGAAAGTCCTCAGACAAAAAAAAAACACACCCCAATACTCCCTGATACCCATTACCTTAATACTAACACACAAAACTATGTACATCTTCAAATACTGAATTGTTATCCTCCTAACAGGAACAAAAGTCCCAAACTGACAGCCACACTCATAAACTTGAGTTAACCTAAAAGAAAGGTTAAACATGCTAAGACACACGGTGCAGCCTATGCTTCTAAGTGCTAATTGGTTTTGTCTTTTCTTTATAGCTCACCCAGCTAGCAAAATCCATGAATGCTTTCAGAGAACATTATCTCCTAGCCAATTTCTATTCTCAGTTTTTTTTCTTCTTCAGCCAATCACTCTCCATCAGACTGTAGCCAGTTTCTCTTTATCAGATTGTCTCCATGGAGACACAAGAAGAAGGCAGTCAGTTACTTTTTTAGATTGTTTCCATGAAAACATGAAGACCAGCATAATTCCTACTGAGCATACATGTATTTGCTAGAAAAAAGCCTCATAATATTCAATATTCTTTTTCATTTACTTGCTTACTCTTAAAACTTGTTGATAAATCAACATAAGGTCCTTAATCTAGCTATTTCCCCATACAAGACTGGGAAAAAGCACATTCATTTTTCTTCTGCC
Source organism: Protopterus annectens (assembly GCF_019279795.1). Lineage (NCBI taxonomy): Eukaryota > Metazoa > Chordata > Ceratodontiformes > Protopteridae > Protopterus > Protopterus annectens. The sequence goes on from NC_056740.1 coordinate 379,636,371, forward strand.
ATGCTCTTTTAAGCAGTTGTTTTTTCAATGCATTGTCTACATTTCTTAAAAACTGAACAAGAAGAAACAGAAAAGGGAGAAAGAAAAGAAAAAAGAGCAGCACCTGTTTACAATCGCCATCACACTTAAAAATAACTTAGAAAACTTTACTTTATAGCATGAAAAGCAAACCAAACACACAAAAAGTATTGCTAGCAAGAAAAAAATCTTTACTTACAGTTACATTTCCCCCTCCTCAAAGCATTTTTAAATGTTAATGACTTAAAATAGGGCATATGCTTTAGAGTCCCCACAAGTCCAACAAATTCAGAAAAGGTCCAATATTTCCAGATTTTCTTGTTCCATCATATTTCGCATATATAATTACTGCATTATAATCCACATTAAGTTACTGGTTTTATTACTGTTAATCTCCAGCTCCCAAATCCCATCTCTGCTTTATTTCCAACATACTCTCAACTCTTCTAGTTAACTCTCATGCTCCCTTCCTTCCCTCCAATGTTTTCCATTGAAACACTGAGAAAAGTTTCACAGGTACAGTCGCTCTGTGGTATTTATTACCAGAAGAACAAGAAGGAGAATCTCCTTCTGTTTCACAGCTTACTTTTTGTTGGACAGACTTTTGTATTTCCTTCTTGGCATGTACTTCATCAAAAATGATATTCTCCATCCACGGAAGAATACTTGGAAGACAGATAGGTACAGCAGTATGAATCTCATACATGTGTCTAGACATTTCCTGAATAATAGAATAAATTTGCTTCTCTTTTGCCTGGTGTACAATGAGTAATCATTCTCCACATACATTCTGCTGTCTCCCACTTTTAGTACTTTGCCCTTCTGCCACAGTTTTGGCAAAATCAACTCCTTCTGCTGGTAGGATTGCATCGTTGCTATTAAAGATCTGGGTTGCTTTCTCATAGCCATGTCTGGAGCATACACATGATGTGCCCTTTCAGAAAACAACTCCTGCTGTGGAATACCAGTACAGTTGCTTATTTGTGCTTTCACAAAATTAATGCAGTCTGTTCCTTCTAGCCTCTCTGGTTTAGCTGAAACTCTCAGGTTTCCCTTCGTGCTCTGTCCTCTAATTCTATTATTTTTTGAGACATCTATTCCTGAGCAGTTTCATGTTCAGCCAGCCTTTTCTTCATTTTGACCTCTGATTTTTGCAGCTTTATTACCACATTTGAATATCTGTTTAAAGCTTCTTCCATTTTTTTCCAGCCTTTTGTTGGCTGTATTGATATACTCCATCAGAGTTTCATTTATTTTAACCAGCAGTTCTCTGATATCTTCCTGTAGGTTACTGGAATTTATGTCTAGAGGCGGCACTGATTTTTGCTGAACAGCTGCAGAACTTTCCCAGTCAGTGTTTCTTCCTCACTTTTTGTAGCTAATTTTTCCAGGTCCTCTATACTCCCTTTTCCTGGCATCCATAAAATAGACTTAACTAGCCAGTTACTGAAATTTACCCATAAACACAAGTCTACTTGCCTTCTCTGCTGAGTTTCTGTTTTCACACCAGGAGAGCTAGAATTAAGCTGTTACTTTATGTGCAGCCATCTTAGAAGTCCTTTATCTAGAAGCGAGTCTTAACAGAAAAACAGATTCTCAAAACTGAGAGTTCCCAGAGCACTACAGTACAACAGCAGGCAATGCAGATGTGCATGTGGAAGCACATACATAAAATTCAGCATGGTACATACTGCATGTTGTTGCCAAACTTATAAGGGGATATTAGCTGCATACAAATATATAATCTATAACCACATATAATATTTAAGCAACAACTACTTTTTTCCTCACACTATACGGAAGGCAAGAAATGGTTATCAATAATGAATTCTACCTTTGAAAGAAGTAACTCTGTAAACAGTGTGCTATGTCAGAAGGCACAGGGAACAGACAGTCAAATGGGAACCAGAAGTGCACTATGTCAGAAGGCATGGAGAACAGACAATCAAATGGGAACCAGAAGACAAGTATGTCATGGTGAAAGAGAAAAAAAAGTGACAACAATTTTGCCACGAAAGTAACACACTAACATTTTACTCATGACTCTATGGTTATGGTTGAGTAACCATAGCAGAACATGCTGACTCAGACACTCCACTGAAACAAACCATTCGAATAATAAACTCGGGTTCATCACTTGAACACACACACACAAGTTATTTCTGTAGGAAAACAATCTCTCTACACCTCACACTTAAAACAATCTCTCTACACCTCACACTTAAGTATTTCAAAGATATGGACACACAGCATCAGAGAAAAGGTCAATGGTTTGCCACCCTGTAAAACACAACTTGTAGTTGTGTTAAAATGCCAAATGCCTAATTTGATGATTTGCCAATTGAAGTCAATTGTTTTGATAAACTGTGATATGGCACTGTCATGATTAGTAAATCATCACACACCATTCCAAGGTGAATGCCGCTATGGAAATTGTAGCTAGTTCTATAGATTTCTTCTTAACTCATTACAGCCAAGTTATGCCTCCAGGTGTTTCTGCAGTTAACATCCTGCTGATGACTCTAGGCATCAAATACTGCTTGCTCACATTTGTATCATACTACATACAAGGTATAAAAAATTTCACATTAAAGCTTACACAATGACAAGCACAACTGCATTGATATTTGTCCTCTGTCTTATGTAAGTAAACAGATATCAGTTGTTGTTCATTGTCATAAATTTCATGATTTTCCTAACTTTCTCAACAAACAAGTAGCACAGAGAGAACTTAGCCTCATATGAAAGCTCTCACCTGGGTAAATAAAATGCTGCTGGCAGTGTGTGTCATTTGGAAGGTTGCTGAGATATTGTAAGTTGTTTATACAATATTACAAATGTAACAGTTACGGTGTTTACTGTAACTTATAAAATTCAGTTTAAGACCTAGAAGTCTAAAGAATATTATCACTATAAAAATAGTTTATGCTGAAAAGTTTGTCATTTACACTTAAGTAACCGCCATGGTTCCAGAGATATGAATATATATATTTTTTTGAAATGTGGAGGACAATCTGATTCTAGCAAAAAGCTTACACTCTACCCATTGGAAGTTGTGGTGCAATCCTCCAGAGCTCCATTGGAGGGAATGAGCTAAAGCCACGGTTTCAAAGAATGAGGCTGAGGGATCTCCATCTTTAGCACTGTAACCTGCTGGCTATCAACATATGAACAATTTACTGAATTATAAGACAGGAGGATAAGACCAGAAGCAAGGCTGAAAGAAGTTCCAAACTAATGGCAAAAATGATGTATATGGTATAGACACCTTGCACATTTTAGCATTTGTCCTGATAAATATTAACTAGCGAAAATATACTGCATAAAGAAACCAAACAAGCGCATTCCTTACAGAATAATTTTATTTCAAATTACACAGTATTATAGCTTGATTTAAGAAAAACAAAAACCTTTGCAGTATATATATATATATATATATATATATATATATATATATATATATAGCCAAGATCACCCATTGCAGTTTGCTGTAAAATGTATAACAGTCAGCCATAAGGTACTGCTTTCTACAGATTATCATGCTAGTCTTCTGTTTGCTTAAATGGTTTCATTTAACAGCAAGGTTTGAGCAGCCTTCAAAACTTGATTTTAGTACTTAATGACAGATTTCTAGCTACATATATTCTTACAAGACATCCTGCTTCCTGGATGTTCTGTCAGAATGTCAGTTAGTAAAATGCTTAGGACTTTATGGATCTTCTGATTTGCAAAGCCTGCTATGTAAAGAGAGGGAAATACAAATTAAGTAAAGAAAAACATTACACGCAATCTAATCCACCTTTCTAGTAATGAATAAACTTACAAAACGTTCTTGGTGGTTATTAAAGCGAAGCTATTTCAACAAATACGTCTGGTAAATTTTATTTATCAAGTGCTGAAAAGCATTTTGTTTTTCTGATCATAAGCCAAATATTTATACAAAATTACAAAAACAGAGAGAGAGAGAAAGAAGAAGAAAAAAGTGCACACCAAAGCATATCCAAAAAAAAAGTCAGGATTCCTGAAAAAAAATGCTGAAACTGGAAAGGCTCACCCAGATTCTGCTACAGTTTGCTGTGAGGGAAAGGATAGTTTGTTTTTTATTTATAGTGTTTTGTATTACTTTATTGCCTTTTTCTATTTTGTATACTGTGATTTGTTTTGTTTACACTGTGTTTTACTTGTATTCTGCTTTTTTAACTGCATACTAAAACATTTAGAGACCACAGCCTGTCTCTTGCGAGTTAGACAGAACTTTTTCCAACCCTACCATCCGGTTACTGTTGTGTTCTTAAACACCACTGTTGTTTTAGTTGCCTGCTCCTTATGTTAATTTGACCATATATCTCATTGCCTTTCTGCTTTTACTGGCTGGTATGAGTAAGCACAAAATTATCATTTTGTGAAATCACTCCCCTTCAACTATTTAAATGTATTGGCCACCCTACTGTATTCCATAGTACCAGAATACAAAAGTGACCACCTCCTTTCAATCTGTTTTGCTGTTTTTAAAATAGTGACTCTCCACTAAAACTTAACTTTTAGAAAGGTAAAACTTCAGTTACCTACTTTCACATCTAACTCCTCTAATGCACATTGCAGTACTTAGGATAAACCATTTTTTAATCTTACCTTTAAGCATCTATTGCAAGACCACCAGTTATTGTAGAACCCACATTCTGCTTCTCAGTAGTCATCTTGAGATTAGTGCTTCTGTTTTCTTCTGGCGAGAGGAGTGCAATTTCATTATTTCCTGGAGAATGCTGAGCACCAGAAAGCTTAATAACTGCTTTATAGGTGACAGCTTAGAATCTGTGCTTATATTCTGATCCTGGTGAGAGTAGGAGCAGAGTGCACTGATTCCTGACTCTTTCTGGTTGGAGAGTGAGTGTCTGTGCTTAACATACCTGATTGGTCTTGGTTGCTCTTCAAGGCATCTACCAGAAAAGGCTACAAGCCTGCAGACCCTTGCATCATCTGGGACAAAACTGTGGATCACCAAACAGGTCGTGGCCTGCTTCTCTTCTTGGGATTGGTGCTAAAACTAGCTAGTTTTAGCTAGAACTAGCCAGTTTTTAGTTTCAGTATTCAAAACTGTTTCATTGTGCTCAGCACTTGCTCAGAACTCATTGTAAGCACTACATAAACTACAAACTACTACAACACTTGACTTTTCTCACTTGTCAAGAGGAAAACAGTTCTTAGTACTTAAATTATTAAGCACCTATCCAGGCATGTCCATGGGTCAGCTCCCAGTGTTTTCTCCTGTCCACTTGATTAATCTGGGCATCTTGGGGCAATTTAGCAATTACCTTATGTACACTGACAACCCTCTCCTCCTACCACCCAACACTACAACCTGTGAGAGATGCACTTATATAGCCAAACTAGAAGCCAAGCTCTCTCCAGCCAAGACTGGACTAGACAGTCAAGAGGAGAAGGTTAACACCTGCACCACACCACACTCAACACATAGTCCTTCAAAACCCACACATAGAAACACAAAGCACATACCCACATTCATGGAGGCTCTCAATAAAAATCTGCCAAAGCAGCAGAGACCTCCCAAGCTGAAACGCAGACAACCACCACCCCCCAACACTACCCAAATGACACATAGCCCACAAAATCAGTGTGCCACTCAACCTCAGCTCATACGGCAAAACAACGTACCCAACACTCTAGTCATAGGTGACTCTATAGTCAGGCACACTGATGTCCCACTCACCAGGCTAAATAAGGAGAAAGTTACTGTCAGCTGCCTGTCGGTTGCCAGGATCCGCCACATAATGCATGCACTCAGATCACTCCACAACAAGTCGAAATACGGCTCTGTCATTATCCATGTTGGTGTGAATGACCTGAAACATACCTCCCTGGACTACATGAAAAGAGATATGGAGGAGCTCTTGGATCTTGTAGCCCAGGAGGGTATGACCCTAGCCCTGAGTAGCAACCTGCCATCACCCAGAATGATACCACAGTACAAGGACAAAATGATTGACTTCAACAATTGGCTAAGCTTCTGGTGTCATTCTAAGGGGATCCAGTATCTGTCTGCTTGGGATGATATGGTCGACAGACCACGATGCTTTGCCAGAGATGGCCTGCACCTGTCGGCCCTGGGATTCCAGATATTGGCTAAGGCTCTTGCCACACCTATAGTGCTTTTTTAGGCGAGGTTCAAATGCTACATTCACCACCTTAACAGGTACAAGCAAGCAAGCTTTGAAGGTAATGCTACTCAATGCTAGAGGTATAAACCTCAAAATGCACTCACTTGAGGCACTCCTTAAAATGGAGAACATCGACATCTGTGCAGTGACAGAGACCTGGTTCAAGGCTCCAGAGAGCAACCCCGCATTAGCAGGCTATAATTCATACCACACCTTTCTGCCACCTAACCTGGACCGAAACACGAAAGGCGGAGGTGTGTCCATATTCATTATGGATATCCACCCACTCTGCGAACAGTAACGCTATCTCACTTAGTGTAGTCTGCAGCTGGGAATGTGCCAGCTTTATGTACTTGGTAATCGCTAACCTACGACAGAGTTGTAATAGTTATCAGTTTGCATTTACTTTCTTTTTTATGCATAATGACTCTGAGAACAGCAACGCTACCTTACTTAGTGTTGTCTGAGGATCTATAATAGGCTAGCTTTCTGTACTCTGTAAACGCTAACCTACATCAGCGTTTGTAACAACTGCAATCAGCATTGATTTTTCTTCTTTAAAATATAAAGAACTATATTAACAAATCAGCAGAAAAGAAAGAGTACATGAAATAGCCGGATAACTGTACTAAATGTAGCCCGATGAATTCACGGAATACTAGCTGAATTATATTGTAAACTGCAACCTGTGTTAGCGTTTCACTAGTAAGTGGCCTGAGCTATCGGTTCATTTCTACCGAACACAGCTGATAATTTAGAGCTCTGTCACACTTAGTTTTTATGCGCTAAATCGCATTAGAGTTCAACAATTATATGGTTACTGGAACAACATGACATTTCTTCTTGTTATATTGACTAAGTGCTAGCTGTTTCTGTAAAATTACAGCTCGGTTTTGGTGATATTTACTGCATTCTGTATGATAATGGTATAGTACCTTTATCCTATTGTGTCTCTAGAACAGTTTTTATGTATATATCTCATGTTTGATGCCTGTTTTTAATATTACTGTTAAGTGCTTACAGCTTTTCCACTGCTTGCTATAATCACAATTTCTCTCTTTCAATCTAATCTCTGTAGCTTGTTGTCCCCCACTTTGTCCATGCCTCGTTACTCCTACAATAAAATACTATTCACCCTGCTGCCTTATTCTCACCATGGGAACAGGACCAAAGCTTCTCCCTGAGGCATAGCCTCTGAAAAAAATAAGAAAGTATGTATAACTGTTGCTTGCCCTAATTAACTGACTATATTTGTTTAAAGCTCCTGCTAGGTGGTTTCAATAGTCTCCCTTGCCAGGATAGCCAGCAGCCTAACCAACCTTCTCATTTTTCCCCCCATACTTGCTTCTTCTCTAGCCCTCCTTTTTCACCAAGCTCCCACCCTTCTCCACCATCTATTGGGACCTGTCTCCTCAGAGCCAAGTGTACTTTCTGCTTTGCCCACTAGATGGCACCCTACCCTTGTAATTCCCGACCTGTTACACCAAGCCTTAATTGTTCCTAAAATATCCCTATAGTTCCAATTTAAGCCCCTCTCTGTCTTCTCTTTTCCTATATCTAGGTGTCTCCACCCTGTCTAATCCCTGTCCCCTGTACTCACCTCATGCTATCAGTACTCTACTGATTGGTTCTCAGCCATCAGTAGCTTACCTTGGCTCTTCCCGCTCCGTTCGCCCTGCGGGTTCATGCTGCTCCCCTACCCTACCCCCAAATCCCACCCACCCCTAGCACCTCTACACTTATACCTGTATGACCACACCCACCATCCAGCCTCAACCAATTAGACTCCAATCCTCCCTCCATTATCCACTTCCAATCCTACCCATTAAACTACTTCCCTCCCCCTTAATCAAATTCTCACCTGCCCCACCCAAAACACACAGCTCTCCCATCCTTGCAACTTAGTTATAAATAACCTACTCTCATTACTTTATCTTACCATGATCTCAAAACCACAATTCTACTCTTTCCAACTACTACTACTTCTTAGTATAACCTACTTTCACTACCTCACCCACCCTACAAACATTAACCACTCTCCACCCTTACACATAACTTATCATCTTAGCCAACCCCTTTCACACCCACACATCCTAATATCCCCTTACCTGTACCCTATACAACACCACCTTCTCTTCCCCTACAAACGCATAACCCCTTATAAGTATCCTATCCCCTCTGCACCCAACAATATCCTCACATACCTAATAAAACTCACCCCTGACTCCAAGCAATCTAAGTACCTTTCTAACCTACTCCTACATCTAGCCACCTTACTACTTTCTGGAGACATACACCCCAACCCAGGACCCTCCACATCTCCCTCAACAGATAAATCCTTACTATTCACCTCCTTAAATGCCCAAAGCATAGCTAAAAAAAGTCCCTAATCTCCATGCCTGGCTTGCACACAATAAACCAGATATCCTGTCTATCTCTGAAACTTGGTTGAAACCCCATATAAAAGATACTGAAATAATACCACCCAACTACTCAATCATTAGAAAAGCTAGAACCCACAAAAAAAGAGGTGGAGTAGCCCTCCTATACTTATCCTCCTTATCAGTTACTCCTTATAACAAACCCACACCCCAGTTTAATAAAGCTGAATTACTTTTAGTCCTACTTCAAGTTAACCAACATAAACACATATGTATAGTCTCCCTTTACAACCCTCCTGGTGACAATACTTCTACACTTGAGGACATCCTCTCCTGGCTTTCTGTTAACATTAGCATGGAAACAATAATTCTGGGGGACACTAATATCAACTGGTCCTCTATACAGTCTCCCACAAACCCACTTAACATTAACCTCTATATATTCTCACAACTGATCAACTCCATAACCAGGCCCTCAAAACAAGCCCATAATGGTAGTATCCTTGACTGGATTTTAGTCTCCCACCCTCATTATTTCTCAGACAGTGGCACCTTTCCCGATTCCCTTAGTGATCACTTACCCACATTCATACGTCGTTTTCCCTCTCCATTGCATCTTACACACACTTATATTACTATAAGCCACCAAAAACTTTCAATCCCATTACCTTCTCCAACTCTCTAAAAGCAATAAACTGGAATACTTTAAAAACTTTACCACTGGAACAAGCAGTCATCCACTTCAACACAACCTTCTTGAACCTCGTAGACCACCATGTTCCTTTAAGGACAAAAAGAATAAAAAACAGAACTGCTCCTTGGCTAACAAAAAACACACTAGCAACCATGCACCTCAGAGATAAAGCTTGGGCATATTACCAAAAACTCAGGACTCCCCTCACTCATAATGAATTCAAAATGCTTAGGAACAAAGTAAAAAAAATAATCATCATAGATCGACAGAACTATTTTTCTATACTCTAAAATAATAACAAAACAAACCCCCAAAAGTTTTGGAAAGGCATCTCCACCCTCCTTAACCCCACCAAATCAGACAACCCTAGCCCAGACCCTGAAGCTCCAGACATAGATCAGGCTACTCAGTTCAATACTTTTTTCATTGATTCCATATCCAAACTAACCTCATCATTCTCATCCTCTAACATCACCACACCCTCCACACTAACCCCATCATCCTCTTTCAATCCTATACCTCCTGTACCCCATCTCTGCTTCCCCTCCTATTTCCCCTCCATCACCACCCCTCAATACCCCCTCCTCTCAGCTTCCACCATTCTCACTCAAACCTGTACCCACATCCACCATAAAAAAACTCCTCCTGAAACTGAAACCATGCTCTCATGCCCCCGATAACATTCCTTCATACTATCTTGCTATAGCTGCAGAAGCCATTGCCTACCCCATCAGTATTCTAATCAACCGCTCCATTCAAGAAAGTTTAGTACCCCAAATCTGGAAAAAGGCTTATGTTGTACCTTTGCACAAAGGTGACAACAATAATAACATAACTAACTTCCGTCCCATCGCCATCCTATCCCCCATCTCTAAACTCCTGGAAAAGTGTATCCACCTACAACTCTTACCATATCTCATAGATAATAATCTACTTACTCCCACACAACATGGCTTTAGACCCGGTCACAGCACTATGACTGCCCATTCTCTCCTTCCTGGAAACTGTGAATAAAGCAAGAGACTCAGGCCACATTGTCTCAACCCTTTTGCTAGACCTCTCCAAGGCCTTCGACACTATCTCCCACAATTTACTCCTAACTAAACTCTCTAAGCTTAACCTGTCACCTTCCTCTCTGAATTGGTTCACTAGCTACTTATCTAATAGATGCCAAGCTGTAAAATGGAAAAATGTCACCTATCCATTCCGTAATATCCCAACTGGAGTCCCTCAACGATCCATACTAGGCCCCATTCATTTCAATATATCCATAAATGACTTCCATAACTCCATCCCCTTCACTAATATGCCGATGATTCAACTATTACCTGTTCTGCTACCTGTATACCTACCCTTCTAAAGCTCACACAAGATGCATTCTTAACCACCGAACTATGGATGAAAAAAAATCACTTCGCACTAAATGCATCTAAAACCAAACTAATGCTATTCACCCCATCCAAAGCCACCTCTTATAATATAAGTACATTCCCTATCACTAGTCATAGTAATACACCATTCAAACTCATTTCAGAGGCCAAGTTATTAGGTGTCCAAATTGATAGTCAGCTCAAATTCTGCTCCCATCTTCAACTTAATATCAAAAAACCCATAAAAAACTAGGTATGCTCTACCGACAAAATCGCTATTTAACACCCTCCACTAAAATCACCCTCTCCATCACATTTCTCATCCCCTCCCTCCTCTATGGTGCCCCACTCCTAACTAACCTACAATCTTCACTCAAATCACAACTCTCCTCTTGCTATAACAAAATTGCCAAGTTTGCTACTGGCCATAAGTCCACTTCACACCATTGCTCATCTCTCCACAAACTAAAATGGTTGGAACTCACCAATCATCTTACCTATACTCAACTTACTGTTGCCCACAAGCAAATTTTCTACCCTTCCCTCTGTCCCTCCCTTTCCTCTATCTTCAAAATGCACCTCCCTGATAGACTACTTAGATCTAACAACCAAAACCTAATAGAACTGTATAAACCATCTCGTCCCCCAGGAAAAAATCTCCTATCCTATAGTCTAGCTCGTCTCTGGAACTCCCTACCACCACCCATCCGCACCACCTCAAACATCCGTTTTTTCAAAAAATCTCTTCACTCACATCTATTTTCCCAGTGGGAATGCTCTTGCTATCACCCCATATAATCTCCTCTCCTCTCTTCTTTTCTCCTCCTATCTCATACATCCTGATCTCACTTGTTTAAGCCTCGATACCGACTGCATAACATGCACCTCTTAGTGTAACATACCATATATGTAAAGTCACCTCTGTTATCATACTGTAAATTTTATTCTCTCTTTTGACTGTATATTAATTACTATTCTGTTGTATTTGTAATTGTTTTTACTAGGCTTTTGTAACTATAACTTTAACAATTTGTAACAAGATATTTCACTGTAACTTTCTGCTTGGAGCTTTTCTCCCCAGGACTTCACTGAAAACGGGTTCTTTGTGATCCAATGGACTATCCTGGTAAGCCAACTGCAAATAAATAAATAAATATCCAGGCTAGTTGCTCAACATAATGCATCCGAAATTATCCAAGTGCAACTAACATTGGGCAAGACTGCAATCCAGGTCGTAGCTTGTTACAGATCCCCCACTTTGCCCCAGGATTCCCAATCTTCATTTCTTAAGATACTGGAAAATATTAAGGTACAACCCAATATCTTAATTATGGGTGATTTCAACTACCCCACCATTAACTGGGAAAACTACTCATGTACCACCTCATTCACTCAATGTTTTCTGGAATTCATAAATTCCAACGCCTTGGATGAGCTTGTCCACACCCCCACCAAGGGCAGCAATATCCTGGACCTGGTCATTACCAATATGGGTAACCGGTGTCCCAAGCCACAGGTCAACTCCTCATTGGTAAGATCCGACCACAAGCTAATCACCCTAGACATCCATATCCCAACCCCCCCAAGGAATCCTCCATCAAAAACTACTTCAAAGCCAACTTCATGCTTCTTAAGACGGAAGTGGCAAACTTCACGATACCCATGCAGATGGAAAATAGAGGTATGACTTCTGAATCTTACACAAATGCACTGTAAAAGCACATACATGACTGCATGGATCATGCCATCCCCAGCAGAACCAAGATGCTATCCTCCAAAAAAGGAAGCCAATCTGGTGGTCCCCTGCCATAAATAAACTCTACAACAGAAGGAAGAAGCTGTTGCAAAAAAAGAGTAAAATCCCAAGATTGGAGGAACTCCTTGGTCAGCCTCAGCAAGAAGTTGAGATCCCTCATAAAATCCTCCAAACCCACTTATGAAAATAAAATTGCCACTGATTCCAAAGACAACCACAAAGCATTCTACAGCTATGTCAAGAATCTCAATGGCAACACTCAGATCTGCTCTGAGCTACAGCACAATGGCACTAAATATACAGAACCAACTGATATTGCCAACATCCTGGCAGATAGGTTCAGTGCTAACTTTACCCCCCTCTCACCCTCCAAAAGGCCCACCTTAATAATGGAAGAATGCAAAGCCTCTATAATCACAGATGAACAAGTAAAGACCGCACTCTCCAAAGCCAATAACACAGCATCCATGGGACCAGACAACATCCCAGGCTGCATAGTGCACGAACTACAGCATGAACTGGCACCCCACCCAAGTATCATGTTCAATCATAGCCTCACCTCAGGCTATGTGCCTACTGAATAGCGCACAGCTGTGGTTATCCCACTTCACAAAGGGGATGCCACCACGGACCCCAGAAACTACTGCCTCATTAGCCTGATGAGCCTGGTCTGCAAGGCCATGGAACATATCATCTTGGAGCTTATAAACAAAGACATAGGCAACCTGCAAACCCTTGACCCCACTCAGTTTGGGTTTGTAAAAGGTAGATCATGTCTACTAAACCTGACTGACTTCTTTGAAGCAGTCACTAGAGCTGTAGACGAGGGCAAGGTAGTGCACACAGCCTATCTTGACTTTGCCAAGGCATTCAATACTATCCTCCACTCTGGAATTATAGATAAACTCACTAAACTGGGCAGAAATCCCTATGTCACAAGATGGGTGGCCAACTGGCTCACTGACAGAACCCACACAGTAAAAGTAGCTGATACCAAGTCCGACTTCAGACCAGTGATGAGTGGAGTATCACAGGGTTCGGTCCTGGGTACTCTCCTGCTCGACATATACTTCTCTGAAGTGCAGCCCAACACAGAAGGTCTTTGGCTAACAAAGTTCGGAGATGACTGTAAACTGGGAGCCATAACAGAATCACCTAATGATGTAGACATTCTACAAAAGGGCCTCACAGAGACAGATGCTTGGTGTCAAAGTCATGGCCTCAAGCTCAATGCCAAGAAGTGCATTGTCATCCCCTTTGGGAAAAACTCGGTACCCATGAACTACCACATAGGTGGGTAGCACACTGAAAGTGGGATAAGAGACCTGGTCACACAGGTGGACAGTAGTCTCTCCTTTGATAACCACATTGCCACAGTAGTCAGAAAATCCTTCTACGTGGTACACCTCATCACAAAAGGGTTCTCCTCTAGAAAAAAAGGAGGTCATTGTTCCTCTCTACTCATCCTTCAATCAGACCCAATATAGAGTACAATGCTCCATTTGGCATGTATCTCACAAGACACCTACAACAATTGGAAAGGTCACAGAAATACCTCATTAAGAAGATTACCAGCCTCAAACAGATGCCACACACAGACCACCTCAAAAAACTCCAGCTTTACTCTGTCGCATATCGTCTACTCAGAGGCAATCTCTACCTAACATTCAAAGCTGTGTCAAACCCAGAGCTGTTGGACATTCTACACTTAAAGAAATCCCATTTCCTCTGAACTACACGCTCCACGGACCTAAACCTTGTCACCACAATAAACAGAACATGCTGGAGGGATATATTCCTGTCCCAGACACTTCCTATACTCTGGAACAAACTACCCATTTATGTCAAGCAAAGCTCCTCATGGGCCCTCTTTAAGAAAAATCTTGACGACTGGATGGGAAATAGAAAATTCACTCCAGGGATCACTTCTGCGGCACTGCTTGACGGGCACAGGAAAATAATTTTCTTGGGTGGCAAAAGCCAGGGAACCTTTTTGGCTAGGCTTATATAGGCCCCAGGCCCGATAGCCTACTACCTACCTATGAACCTCTTTAGGAAAACCTGTAGGCAGTCTCATTTCCATTTTCAACAGTGAAAATACTAAGTATCTCAGTATCTGTGAAGCTGATCAACAGAGATTTGCTAATGTAGGCAGCCACCTTTACTTCTAAAATTTAGCAATGAAGAAAGCATATATCTGGGCTTAATTTATACTACAATGTAGTACATGCATATACATTTTGACTTTGCAAGATGGATTTTAGTTATATTCATAAATGCAATAATGCATAAATTACTTGTTATGTGTGGCATAAACATAGGATTGTACAAAGACAGAATTATATCCACAGCGTCTCTGCATGAACTTTGCATAACCCCTAGCTGTAACCAGGTCTTTCCTGAACAAGAGGAAATGTCATAGATGGGCTGTGGAGAGGAATTCCTCTTGAAGGTAGAATAGTCTCTTGAAGAGGTGGATTAAATGAAAGACAGTATTTTGTAAACTACTTTAAGCTAGTTTCATTTCTGTATTAGAACTGGAACTGAGACATTTATTTTTCCAAAACTGATGCAATCCTGCAAGACTGGTAAAAGTTCAGGTTTGAAGTTTCTTTGAACAGGGACAAGGAGGTACTTCTTAAAGGTTCATAGGTATATACTAGGCTAATGACCATTAGGGTCTTTATAAGCACAGCTAATTGTGTTCCTATGTATCATGGGCATTTATTAAGATGTGGTATGTTACAAAGTTTCTAGAGGTTATGTGGGTAGGATATGCTAGTTTGGGCATTGCTGTCTGCATCTATCAGAGACATGGGGTCAGACCCAGGGTGAATTTCCCATCCACTGCTCAAGGTTATGCTTAAATAGGGTTAGGGATCAACTCTGGTTCACATGGATGGGGAACCTGTTCCAGACCATGGGGATCCTCTGAGACACACATTTGTCTCATCAACATGTCTTGTTTATCTCACAGAGTTTATTTCCTTGGAACAAGTATGTCTGAGGCTGCTCATTTTGATGGATTCAACAATGCATATTTTTGCCAGGTATAGCTTGCCTCTCAGTAACCTGTAGGAGACAGAGTACAGAGATCAGACATTAAGGCAAGCCCTACAGGACTGTGTGTTTATACCCTGGATTCTTCTGGTAAGGAACCTTTGTGGGCATTCCAACTATTGCATATTGTCTGGTCAGGTACATACTGAAGGGGGCATGCCCTTACTTGTAAACTGGGTAACACAATATTATCTTCTTACTACCTTGGTCACATGTTAGTCAAAGGCCAGGTTACTATCTGCATATGTTTCCAGATCCCTGACTACTGTGTCAACTCACTGGGGTGTCTTATATATGGATTAATTTGCCTAGGTGGCAGTTTTCCTAAACGGCACTATAATGCAATTCTTGCACTGAGTTAAAATCCGTGACTTTGGCATCAGTCATTTGTCTGTGTTAGACCTTCTTATATATTTGTGCCATGGGGGCAATCTTTGATATCACCCAATTAGCAATCATCTATGAACTTGGCCAACAAAAGGCCCTTGACATTAACTTTTACCTTCAAGTAGTAGACACCAAATAGGAGAGGTCCCAGCATGGACCTCTGAGGCAGCCTGCTGGTGAACAATCTCTTAGTGGAGTTGGCCTCACCAATCCTGACTTCCTCAGTCCTGTCTGTGAGCCAGATGACTATTCAGCAAGTTATGTATGGGTTTATACCCAGTTTGGTAAGTCTGTCAACTGTTCAGAGTCTGGTATTGTAGTGAACACTTTAGTCAGATCCAGGTGGGCAGTATACACCATTTTCCCCTCATCCACTGCCTTGGTGACCTTTGCAAAGAAGTCATAAAAGGCTTAGTAGGCATGACCTTCCCTTGACAAAACTAAATTGGGTTGGGTCCAGTTTCTCAAGGTTGCCTATGTCTTTGTTGATCAGTTCCATGATAATTTGTTCCGTGGTTTTGTATATTAGACTAGTCAGACTAATGGATCTGTAGTTTCCAGGATCGGTTGATGGTTCACCCTTGTGAAGTGGGATAACTGCTGCAGTCCTCCATTCTCATGGTTTTTAAGACTACAGTTGAAAAGGGACTCAAATGGTCCTGATAAGTCATGTTTCAAGCTATTTAGGAGGCATCATGGGATAGTGTCAGAGCCCATTAAGGCTGTGTTTTTGGCCTTACTGAGTGTTGCCAGGACCTGCTCCTTGCTAATAGTGATGGGTTAAGACTGTAGGTATTTCATGGGGGGAGGCAGGGGAGAACTGGGGGTGACTAGTGGGAAAGTACAGTTGTGTACCTACCATAAATGTAGATGTTCGAGTATATTCACTGTTGCAGTCATTACACTTGGGTTATCCTGCTGGCAGGCGACCCGTAGTCGGCCCGAGTTCCAAAGTCTTGGTCCGGCGTTGGTTGCTGTCACCTCTTCCCTGATGTCAGAGTGCCAGGGGTATAAAAGTTGCAACCACGCCATTTTCTTCAGTTTTTCTTGCCCCAGATGTCAGGTGCCCCCAGATTTGAAGTCTGTAAAGATAAAAATATGCCAAACAACCATGCATAAATCACTAAAAACATTTTCTTCTTCTAAAAGCAAATACACCACATAGGTTGTATAGAGTTGAGAAGTACAGAATAGCCCCAACAAAGAGAGGAATGGTGGGTGGGTAACTAGGACAGCAACACTGAATACACTCAAACATCTACATTTATGGTAGGTACACAACTGTACTATGTTCATCGTGTTTCACTGTTGCAGTCATTACACTTGGGTAGAATCCCAAAGCTTAGGTAGGGTGGCTGGGTCTAGATTGGATTTGGTGAGGCTAACAAGCCCTGCAGAACTGCAGTGGCAAAGCCTGCTCTGGATTTGGAGTACAGAGGTAGGTGGTAGTGCTTGGTAAAAGTGTGCACTGAGCTCCAGGTTGCAGCTTCTAATATGTCTTTGGTTGGTACTCCTCTGAGGAAAGCTGCTGAAGTGGCTGCTGCTCTGGTAAAATGAGGCCTAATGCCCTTAGGCACAGATTTGCCATGTTGTGCATAACAGAAGTGGATGCAGTGTCCTATCCATTTGGAGATTGTCTGCTTTGTAATAGGTTTTCCTTGTGATCCTGCAGCATATGCTACAAACAGTTGCTCAGTTTTCCTGAAAGCTTTTGTTTTGTCCAAGTAAAAACGTAGCTGCCTGTGAATATCCAAAGAGTGCAGAAGTCTTTCTCCTTTATTCTGGGGATTTGGGTAGAAAGTAGGCAAATGAATAGTTTGGTTTAAGGCCACATTGGAGACCATTTTTGGCATGAATGTTGGGTTCGTCCTTAGAGAAACCCTGTCCTGGTGAAAAATGAGGAAAGGTTCCACAGCCATCAATGCCTGTAACTCTGAAACTCTTCTTGCTGAAGTTATTGCTAGGAGCAGAGCAGTTTTCCATGACAAGAATTTTACATCAGCTGTGCTGGCTGGTTCAAAAGGAGGCAGTGTTAGTTTTTCTAAAACAAAACTGAGGTCCCAAGTAGGTACTGGTGCTCTCCTAGGGGGTCTTATATTCTTTTCCCCTCTGAGGTACTGTCGTAGTAGAGGATGTGAAAAAATAGGAGGATCTGTATTGTAATGAGCTGAAATGGCAGAGGCATGAATTTTAATAGAAGAAAAAGATACGCCTTTGTCCAACATCTTAGTAAGGTACTGTAAAATCTGAGGCATATTAGGGACCAGTGGGTCGAGTCCTTGTGCCTGGTTCCAAGCACAGAATCTCTTCCATTTTTCCGCATAAGATTTCCTAGTGCTGGGTCTCCTGGCTTCCAAGATTACATCCATAACAGCTTTAGAAAGAGGTGCAGTCTGAGTGGCTACATTATCTGCCATGCTGCCAGGTTTAAGGTTCTGAGTTGACTGTGCAGAATCTGATTGTTTTGCTGTGTCAGAAGATGAGGGATTTGAGGTAGAGGCCAAGGCGGGCCTTGGGACAAAATCTTTAGGATTGGGTATCAGTGTTGGCGTGGCCAGTCTGGTACGATCAGGATCATTTTTGGCCTCTCTTGTCTGACTTTTAGAAGCACCTTGGTGAGAAGAGGCATCAGAGGGAAGGCATAGACTGTCAGATTTTTCCAGTTGAAAGATGGAGCATCCACTTTCCATGCTTGAGAGTGATAAGTCCTTGTGCAAAATTTCTGTAATTGGCAATTGTGAGGGGAGGCAAATAGATCTATGTCTGGGCGTCCCCATTCCCTTGTTATCATGTTGAACACTTGTGGATTTAGCTTCCATTCGTGAGGATCCATGAGATTTCTGCTTAGTTCGTCTGCCAGTGTATTTTTTGTTCCTGGCAGGAATTGTGCTTGCAGATGTACCTGGTAAGTCAGTGCTGTGTTCCACAAAGTCATGACTTGTCTGCATAGGGGGTAGGAATGTGTGCCCCCTTGCTTGTTAATGTACCACATAACTGTGGTATTGTCCATCTTTATTAATAATTGTCCTGGATGTATTAGGCCCTTGAAGGCTGTCAGGACATTTTGTACAGCTAGCATCTCTTTTTGATTGATGTGAAGATGCAGTTGTTCCTTGGGTCACGCGCCCTGAACACATTTTCCTGCCATATGTGCTCCCCAGGCGTAATCCGATGCATCCGTTGTTACTGTCTGCCTGGCTGTAGGTAAGGTGAAAGGCTGTCCCTTGTTGTGGTTACAGGCCTGTGACCACCATCAAAACTCCTGTTGTAGGCAGGGAATCAAGGTTATGATTGTCTCTAGGCTGTGACAATGCTGAGTCCAAACACTTTTTAGATATCATTGTAGTTTCCTCATATGCAGTTTGGCATATGGAATTAGTAGAATGCAAGATGCCATGAAACCCAGGGCCTGCAGAATTTTTCTTGCAGGGAGCTGGGTCTTTGTTGTCATCATTTGAAAGTACTGAGTCAGTTGCCTTTGTTTGTCTGGTGTGAGATAAGCCATCTGGGTAGTTGTATTCAAGCTTGCACCCAGGAATATTATCTCTTGAGAGGGCACTAGTTTTGATTTATTTTCATTTACTGTGTACCCTAGGCAAATTAGTAATCTTTTTACAAACTTCAGGTGCTTTAGAAGAATGTCCTTGCTCTCTGCTTGAATAATGCAGTCGTCCAAGTAGGGATATATTTGAATTCCTCTTTGCCTGCAAAATGCAATTACTGGTGCCAGGCATATTGTGAAGACCCTGGGCTTAGTAGATAAGCCAAAGGGCAGTGCAGAGAATTGATAATGCATTGAGCCTGCTATAAATCTGAGGTATCTTCTGCACGATTGTCTGATTGGGATGTGCAGGTATGCCTCCTTGATATCCAAAGTAACTAGCCAAGCCTCTTTGCCCAGCATGGGCAGGAGTTGTTGAAGTGTTAACATTTTGAATTTTGGAACATCCAGGAAAGTATTCAGGATTGACAGGTCCAGTATTGGACTCCATGCTTTGTCCTTTCTGGGTACTAGGAAAAGACATGAGTAAAATCCTTCACCCTGTTCTTCTTGTGGAACATTTTGAATAGCTCCCATATCCGTAAGAGCTGCAATCTGTTTTTGTGCCTCTGCCCATTGGTTTTGAGGCAGGTTTGGCATACCTTTTGGTTTTGGAAGTGTGTAGAAGTGGAACCTGTACCCTTGAGAAACTATATTCAACGCCCATTGGTCTTGGGTGATCATGTGCCAATTTTTTGAGAAAAGTGCTAGCTTTCCTCCTAGGGGTGCTGTCAACTGGTAAGTGCTTGGCATTTGCAGAGGGAAGTCATTGCGACTGTTTTCTATAAGGTTGTGATTTGTCTTCTCCCCTTTGGGGGCTGAAGAACCCCATTGTTTAGGTCTGTAGGAGCCTTGGGGCTGAAATCTGCCTCTTGGGCGTCTGTATCTGCCTCTTTGTAGCCTGTCTGACACTGGAAAGGACCAATTTTTTGAAGGCCAGTTCTTGCTAAATCTAGGTGGCTGAACCTGTAAGAAATCTTTCACAATTTGCATTGACTTTGCTTTATCCTCCATTTTCTTTAAAACCTCTTCTGCCTTAACACCAAACAAAGTATCATGCTGTAGTGGAGCATCCAATAATTTCATTTTAACATGGTCAGGTAAACGTTGTTCTTTCAACCAAGCATGTCTTCGAATAACTGAGCCTGTAACTGCGGCTCTACAAGAAGCCTCTAATGAATCAAAACCACACTGCAGAGTATGCTTTCCCACTTGTTCAACTGCATGCAATAAATCCTGCATTTCTTTACAATCAGGACCTTCTGTATTTGTAACCATTTTCTGCTTTAACAATGACATGAGATACTGCTGATATTTAAGCATGTGAAACTGACAGTTTAAAGCTCTTACAGCTAAAATAGCAGAAGTGTAAACTTTTTTCCCCCATCTGTCCAGAGCTCTGGGTCCACAGCGGGGTTTTTGTAAAGAAATTTATGAGAGTCAGGGACCCTGTAGTACCTGTCTGGCTTTACTGGTGCAGGGGGTAAAGAATCTGGAGACAGATTGGATTCAGAAAAAAACACCATCAACAATATCAAGTACAAGGGGGATAGCCAAGGGCCTGTGCTGAGGCAATAGAAGGAAATCTCTGAGCCTTTTCTTGGATTCTGAGTAATCCTGGCTCTCCCAATGGAAATGTTCCCTCACGGTGTGCAGGGTTTCCCCAAAAGAGTAATCCTCAGGCGGTGAAGCTGAAGGAATGGACTCTTCAGCATCAGAGTCCTCATAGGGAGGGAGAGAATAGCCCTGGTCAGAGGAAGAGTCAGAAGAAATGGAAACCTGATCAGGGGAATCATAATCAGTGTCTTGCCTAGGCCTTTTGTCAGGAGGGGGATGGGAGCCCCTGATTAAAGTAATAAGGTCTTCGGCCATTTTAAGCATCTGTTTCTTAGGCATGGATGACTGTTCTGGAGAATGCTGCACTTGTTTCTTTGTCTTTAATGGTGTTTGTGACTTTGTCTTTGCTGCTGTAGTAGCTTTAATTGTAAGCTGTGAAGGTCTGAAAACACACTAAGAAGCCTGTGCCTGCTCAGCGGTTCTGGACCCGTCTGAGGGTATATTTTCCATAGGCCCAACACCTTGAGTTTCCACAGGCCTCGGTGTCTCCACGTGGCTGTCTCCTTCCTCGAAACTGTAAATAAAGCTAGAGACTCTAACTGCATTGTCTCCACCCTCCTCCTAGACCTTTCTAAGGCTTTTGATACCATCTCCCACTCCCTCCTGCTGACCAAACTCTCTAACCTACATCTTTCACCCTCTTGTATCAACTGGTTCACCAGTTACCTTTCCAACAGGCAACAGTCTGTCAAATGGAAGAAATCTACCTCCTCATTCCTCAACACTGTCACTGGTGTACCCCAAGGTTCCATATTATGTCCCTTACTGTTCAACATCTTTATTAATAACTTCCACCACAATATCCCAAATGCTAAAATAGTTCAATATGCAGACGATTCAACAACTATCTGTGCTGCAAACTACATTCCCTCCCTTATAAAACTAACTCAAGATGCCTTCTCAACCCCTGAAAAATGGATGCATGATAACCATCTAGCTCTCAATCCATCAAAAACCAAACTCATATTATTCACCCCATCCAAAAGCATAACTATCAACACAAATTCTTTCCTCATAACCAGTCACAACAACACATCCCTAGAAATTGTTTCCAATGCTAAACTGTTAGGAGCCCTCATTGATAATCAGCTTAAATTTGATTCCCATATACAAACAAACATTAAAAAAACACATCAGAAACTCGGTATGTTCTACCGCCATATTCGCTTCCTCTCCCCATCCACTAGATTCCTCCTCTCTACCACATACGTCATCCCTTCTCTCCTTTATGGTGCCCTACTCTTAACCAACCTAAAACCCTCTATCAAAACAAAACTCTCCTCCTGCTACAACAAAATCGCTAAATTCACCACTGGGCACAGATCCTCCCTCCCATCACTGTACTGCCCTCCACAAACTAAACTGGCTAGAGCTCCCAAACTACCTTACCTACACTGAACTAACTCTTGCTCATAAGCTCATTTTCAAGCCCTCACCCTGCCCCCTCACTCACCTCAACCTTCACCATACACCAACCTAGCAGACCCCTAAGAACCAGCACTCAGAACCGAACTCCACAAACATGCCCGTCCAGCAGGCAAACTCTTACTCTCCTTTTCCCTAGCCAGTCTCTGGAACTCCCTCCCACCTCATATCCACAGCACCAGCAGCCTTCCCGTCTTTAAAACTCTCCTCCACTCACATTTATCATCTTTCTGGGAATGCTCATGTTCCCATCCTGCATAACATTCCCAGCTACTACCGTACCCCCCTTAGTCTACAATCACATCCCCCCTATGGGAACATACACATTGCAGTTAACCTCTTATGTTAACATCTTCTGCACATTCCTACTATTGTCTTATTTTAACATTTTTTTTCTTTTTCTTATTTCTAGTAAACAGAGAGACTAAAAATTGTAAACTGATATGAATTGTTGCATTTGCTCTTCTGCGTTTTCCAGTTGTATTAACATTTACTTGCGTTTATATGCACTGTTCTGACAACTTAACAAACTGTCATGTTATTTTATTGTATTTACATTATTTTTTTTACTTTTATATTTGATATTGTATTTATGGAGCTTTTCTCCCCAGGACTCCATTGAAAATGGGCTCATTCAGCCCAATGGACCATCCTGGCAAACAAACTTCAAATAAATAATAAATAAAATAAGTTTGAGCTGAATTTTTCCAGCCTGTAAATTCACTATGTCACTCTGCTCAGTGAAGGTGGTACCGCTGACCACCAGTTTGGCACACTGATGTGTGCTACCTTTGAGGTTTCAGACACAGCTGTAGAAAGCCTTGTGGTTGTCTGTAGCCTGTAAGGCTATTTTGAACTTGTAATTGGCCTTGTTAAACTTAATCAGTCCTCTTAGTTTCCTGTTTAGTTTTAACTAGGGAGCTACTATCATTATGGGAGTTGCTCTTCCTGACTGCAGTCATGACTTTATTTCCTTTTGTTACATAGGTTCATACTAGGCTATCTGCCCTAGGGCATTTATAAGCCTAGCCAGAGTATGTTTGGCTTTCGCCACCCATTTTAAATTAATTTTGCTATGCCCTTTTTCGAGATTAGTATACTGTGCCTCTGTCTAACAGTGACACAGAAGTGATACCCGGGTAAACCTATGATCTCCCATCCACTCATCAAGATTCCTCTTGAAGAGAGTCAATGAGGGACTCTGCCTAACCTGGACTGGGATTTTATCCCATAGTGAAGGGAGCCTCTGGGTTATGAATCTGTCCCTCCAGCATGTCCTATTTATTTCAGTGCCGAGGTTCAAGTCTCTCGAGCATGTAGCTCGATGGGATTTGGATTTTTTGAGGTGCAGCATGTCCCTTAATTCCGGGTTGGACATGGCCTTATACGTCAGGCACAGGTCACCTCTGAGCAGGCGGTATGCCACTGAGTAGAGCTGGAGTTTCTTTAACCGGGCAGCATATGGCATCTGTTTGAGCCCTTTGATCCTCTTGGTGAGGTACTTTTGGGGTCTTTCCAGTTGCTGCAGGTGTTTGGTAAGGTACATCCCAAAAGGGCATTGTACTCGATTATGGGCCTGATGAGGGATGAGTAAAGAGGCACGATGACCTCCCCTAATCTAGATGTGAATCCCTTCATGATTAGGTGGGCTATATAAAATGTTTTTCTAACCACTTTGGCCACGTGGTTGTCAAATGAGAGATTGCTATCAACTTGGGTCCCCAGGTCCCTAATGACTTCTTCTGTACTTAATGGATTACCACCTATGTGGTAATTTGTGGGCACTTTGTTTTTGCCAAAGGGGATGACTATACACTTTTTGGCGTTTAGCTTGAGGCCATGGCTCTGGCACCAGTTGTCTGTTTCTATGAGGCCTTTTTGGAGGATGCTTGTGTCGGCTGGAGAGTCGATTATGGTGCCCACTTTGCAGTCATCTGCGAACTTGGTCAGCCACAGTCCTTCCATGTTGGCCTGTACCTCCGAGAAATATATACCAAACAAGAGAGGTCCCAGGACTGAGCCTTGTGGGACGCCACTTGTAACTGGTTTGGAGTCTGACATGGCTCCAGCAATTCTAACCATGTGGGTTCTGTCCTTGAGCCAGTTTGCAACCCATCTAGTGACATAGAGGTTTATATTTAAGCTGGTGAGCTTATCTATAATGCCTGAGTGGGGTATTGTATCAAGGCTTTTGAGGTCCAGATAGGCTGTGTGGACCACCTTCCCTTCGTCAATGGCCTTGGTGACTGTTTCAAAGAAGTCAACCAGGTTTAAGAGGCAGGATCTGCCCTTAACAAAGCCAAACTGGGTAGGATCCAGTGTCTGTAGGTGCCCAATATCTTTATTTATGAGGTCCATGATGATCCTTTCCATAGCTTTGCAGACCAAGCTAGACAGGCTTATGGGGCGATAGTTTCCAGGGTCCGTTGAGGCACCACCTTTGTGGAGAGGGACCACTGTTGCTGTACGCCACTCTTTGGGTACATATCCTGTAGTAAGGCTGAGATTGAACAGTAGTTTTATGTTTGGGTTTAGCTCTTCTTGGAGTTCATGTAGGACGCAGCCTGGGACACTGTCTGGTCCCATTGATGCTGTGTTTTTTGCTTTGGAGAGGGCGGCTCCCACCTGAGCATCTGAGATGTCACAGGGGCAGCACTCTGCTGGGATAGATATTTGCCCTTTTGGTGGGGAGGGGGGGGGAGAAGTTTGCGCTGAACCTGTCAGCTAGGATGTTGGCAATGTCTGTGGGATCAGTGTATTTTGTGTCATTTTGGACTAATTCTGAGCATATCTGGGAATTCCCACCCAGGTTCCTAACATAACTAAAGAAAGCCTTGTGATTATCTTTAGTGTCCTGTGCAATTTTTCTCTCAAAGCTGGCCTTTGACGATTTTATGAGTGCCCTTAGTTTTTTGCTAATACTGATCAGAGATGCCTTCCCTTTTTGGGATTTTGCTCTATCATGTAGTAGCTTCCTCCTTCTATTGTATAGTTTGTTTATGGCTGGGGTCCACCAGACAGGTCGCCTGCCTTTGGAGGATTGGGTCTTGGTTTTATTTGGGATTGCATGATCCATGCATTCCTGAAGGTGTTCATAGAATGCATTTATAAAGGATTCTGCGGTCTGTGCCATATTTTCCACAGGCCCGGGGGCTTTGAAGGATTCCACCTCGGTTTTGAGGAGTGTGAAATTTGCTTTAGAGAAGTTTTTCACTGTGGTTTTCTGGGCAGGGGGTGGGGTCGGGATGTGAATATCCAGTGAGATCAGTTTATGGTCTGATCTTACCAGTGAGGGATACACTTCTGGTCTGGAGCATAGAGTCCCCATGTTGGTGATGATCAGGTCCAGTATGTTTTCCCCTCTTGTGGGAGTGGTAACAAGTTGTTCCATAGCATTTGAGTTTATGAATTCTAGGAACCTTTGGGCAAGGGTGTTGGAGCTAAAGTAATGCTCCCAATCTATGGTTGGGATTCACCATTGTGGTTTGTTTTTAGAGTTTGTTTTGGGCTTACTTCTAGTAAGTACAGCTGCCTCTATACAGCCATTTACATGGTTGTACAGCTTCTCTGTGAACAGTTCCACAGAGGTTGCTGTGAACTTCAGGTTGAAAGGGGCACTGAATTTTGACAAACTATCGATTAATAGGATGTTCATAGGTTCATATATTGGCTATCAGCCCTAGGGCCTATACAAGCTAGCAGGGTGACTGACGTGATCCCCGGGGTGAATTTCCTTTCTCCCATCCAATCGTCAAGGTTCCTTTTGAAGAGGACCAAAGAGGCACTCTGCTTGACATGTATGGGCAATCTGTTCCAGAGTCTGGGGAGTCTCTGGGTCAGGAACCTATCCCTCCAGCATGTTTTGTTTATTGTGATGACAAGGTTTAGATCCCTGGAGCGTGTGGCTCTGAGGGATTGGGATTTCTTTAAGTGTAGCATGTCCAACAGCTCTGGGTTTGACATGGCCCTGTATGTTAAGCAAAGATCGTCTCTGAGTAGACGATATGCGACAGAGTATAGCTGGAGTTTTTTAAGGCGGTCAGCATAGGGCATCTGCTTTAGGCCTGTGATTCTTTCAGTGAGGTATTTCTGTGGCCTTTCCAGTTGTTGCAGATGTCTTGAGAGGTACATACCAAACGGGGCATTGTATTCTATAATGGGTCTAATGAGGGATGAGTACAGTGGGACAATGACCTCCTTTTTTCTGGATGAAAAGCCCTTAGTGATGAGGTGTGCCACATAGAAGGATTTCCTAACTGTTGTGGCGATGTGGTTATTGAAGGTGAGACCACTGTCCACCTGTGTCCCTAAGTCTCTTATCGAACTTTCGGTGTTTAGTGCACTGCCACCTATATGGTAATTCACAGATACATGTTTTTTCCCAACCAAAGGGGATAACTATATATTTCATGGCATTGAGCTTGAGCCCATGGCTCTGGCACCAAGCATCTGTTTCTGTAAGGCCCTTTTGTAGAGTATCCACATCATTTAGGGATTCAATAATGGCTCCCAGTTTGCAGTCATCTGCAAACTTTGTTATCCAGAGTCCCTTAGTGTTGGCCTGTACTTCAGAGAAGTAGATGCCAAACAAGAGCGGTCCCAGGACTGAACCCTGAGGTACTCCACTTGTCACTTGTCTGCAGCTGGATTTGGAGTTGGCTACTTTTACAGTGTGGGTTCTATCAGTAAGCCAGTTAACAACACATTGGGTGACGTAGGGATTAATGCCCAGCTTAGTAAGTTTATCTATGATTCCAGAGTGGGGGATGGTGTCAAAGGACAACGCAAGGTCTAGATAGGCTGTGTGGACCACCTTACCCTTGTCCATGGCTCTGGAGACTGATTCGAAGAAGTCAATCAAGTTCAGGAGACAAGATCGGCCCTTCACAAACCCAAACTGGGTGGGGTCCAGTGTTTGAAGGTTGCCAATGTCTTTGTTTATAAGTTCCATGATAATACGCTCCATGGCCTTGCAGATAAGGCTTGTCAGACTGATGGGATGGTAGTTTCCGGGATCCAAGGTGGATCCCCCCTTGTGGAGTGGGATAACTGTAGCTGTGCGCCACTCAGTGGGCACGAAACCTGAGGTGAGGCTATGATTAAACATGACACTTAGGTGAGCTGCCAGTTCATATTGTAGTTCATGTAGTACACAGCCCGGGATGTCATCTGGTCCCATGGATGCTGTATTCTTAGCTTTGGAGAGTGCGTTTTTTACCTGTGTGGCCGTTATTACCGGAATTTGGCAATCTTCCGGTATTGAGATGGGCCATTTAGGGGGTGAGAGGGGGGTGAAGTTGGCACTGAATCGATCTGCTAGGATATTGGCAATATCCTTGGGATCAGTATATTTAATGCCATTCTGTTTTAGCTCAGAGCAGATGTGAGCATTGCCATTTAGATTCTTGACATAGTTATAGAATGCATTGTTGTTGTCTTTGGAATCTTTGGCAATTTTATTTTCGTAACTATCTTTGGAGGATTTTATGAGGGATCTCAGTTTCTTACTGAGGCTGGTAAGAAAGTTTTTTGCATCCTGGGATTTTCCTCTTTTCCGCAACAGTTTCTAGTTTACATTGTAATAGTTCCTAACTGCTACAGGTTTTGCTGGAGTTATTGAGCTGATTTTTATTTCAAAGGAGACAACTTTGTGGTCTGACCTCACCGGCAAGGATGTAACATTGGGGCAGTGTGCTCCCATACTGGTGAGTACCATGTCCACTATGTTTGAACTTCTAGTGGGTGTGTGCATTAACTGGTTATGAGTACTTGTGTTAAGAATCATTGTGCCTGCAAGTATGAGGCAATGTATGTTTCTCAATATATACAGGGATAGTTAAATTCTCTCATGAATAGGGTACTTAGTTTAATGGTGAGTGTCTCCAGTAGGTATAGGTACCAGCTATGTGATCCTAGGGACACAGAGCGTAACCTATAGCGTACTGTGATATGGTATGGGACTTTGTTTATGATGATTTACATGTGGATAAATTCAAGGACATCGGCTTGTTTAACCAACATACAGTCATGCTTATTGCTAATATAGACTGAGCCTCCTCCACTACTTGTCCCTGTCTGTGCAGCTGACGGCCTAAATGTGTAGAACACTTTGAAGCTATGCACTGCCAGAATACTTTCTGTGGATTTAAACCATCTCTCAATAGTGGCACAGATGTCTACATTCTACAGAGTGAGATTTGATTGCTAGCATTGAGCAGTAACACATTTAGGTTTATTTGGGTTTTATTTGCTATGTCAGTAGGTTTGTCTATTTGTCATTGCCTTAAAAAACTCTAAGGGGGATGGATAAAATTTTACGCAATATTTAGAAGCCTAGAGAGAAACAGGTACAAATCCATCCTTTGCAAAGCAACATGCTTTGTTAACCATGCTCTGCCATGACAACAAATACTGAATACCCCTGGAAAGACACCAGAAACTAAGCCAATTATTGAAGTCAATCATCTGTTGCTCATACTGTGGCATTATCCTTGGTGAATGTAGAATGCTGCTCAATGCAAGGCACATAACTGCCTGAGACATATTCGGAGAGATCAACAATGTTTCTTCATACAGCCAGGGAAGTACATCTCAGGTCATAAATGCTCACATGGACTATAAAAGAATGATATTGGTACCTGTGGTAGAGTAACTTGAGTACATGTGTACCTTGGTGGATCCTGGCACCAGATTATCTTCTCCTTGTTCAGTCTTGTGAGGGGGGCATCTATGTGTTATACAATGGAATCCCCTATGGGAAGAGTAGTGAGTAATGTTTTTGCTTGCCTTAAGGGCTTTGCTCTTGGGGTTCCACTGGGTATAAGCATCTGTGTGGATTTGGTGTTGCTTTTGATGAGTTTTTTAGAGATTGCTGAGGATAGCCGTTGCTGTTTATAAGCTTAGGAGGTCTTTGAGATTTGAGAAGATTGCTTTTTACTGCCTCAGGATAAGTTGATCTGTGTGTGTGGTGGATACTATATGTGGTGAGTGTTGTGTGCCTGTTCTTGACAACCTTGTTTGTATACAAGAGTTTTGCCTCCAGTTAAACTGTATATGTGCATCTCTTGCATACTGTGTTTGTTTCTTGAAGGATTAAGTGGTTGTCTGTGAACATGACACAACTGCTACATTGTCTCAGAATGTCCATAATGACCAAGCTGGCTATGAATACATTTGGAAACTACATTTTCATGTGTCCGGATCTATACTTGGGCAGGCTACTGCAGGTTGTGGACTGCGTTATACAGAGGTTCTTGAGTTGCCTCTGGGTTTGGCACTAGACTAGGTTGGATTGTACTAAGATTTGATACTGCTGTTTAATCTGCAAACTAACTGCTCTGAGCTTGTCTCTATGCAATGACTTTGTTTTAGCCATGCTAAGCTACAGGTTTTATTTCAAAGGGAAGTTTGTTTTATAGATACAATTTACTTTCTGAGTATTCATGTCTTAACATGGCAATGCTAATATCTTAATGTAATAACACCAAGAAAGATTGCTTGTCAGCATAATACTATAGCAAAACAGCATAAATAAGGCAATTTAAAGTAGTAGGGATCTTTAGAATAATTTAAAGGTAAAATCAACAAATAAAGCAAAAATAAAGCAGTAGCACTCTAAAGAGTTAATTGAAGTGCAAAACAATAAAATAAGTCTATTATCTGCCAAGGATGGAACAGGATTAACTCAGTACCCCCTCAGTGTATGGCAAGGATGCCAAGCAGATGGGAGCTCTTGGAAATTGAGCTTGAGAGAATTTGCAGTAAGGGAGGTTTACTCAAGTACAATACTGGTTTGCTGGGTGAGCACTTAGTATTATGGATATACAGAAAACAATGGGTGGAAAAGTACTTAAATGGGTTACACACAACAGACAACAGCAATGAAAGAGGGGGAACATTGGAAGTCAGACTACCATAAGGGGTAGAAGCTACAGACTTCTAAAAACACAAAAATAAAAGGGTAGGAGGGGTGGGAAAAATCAAATTGGAGCTCTATTCCTATGGACAGAATTTCAGAAACTTTTAGCTTAATGCCTCACTGGGCGGAGGGGGGGGGGGCAGACTCAAAAAACAGGAGAAAAAAACAGCAGCCAGGTAAACATAAAAGCAGTGGAATGCAACTTTAAGCAGGTATATACAACTATAAAAAATAATGAAGTACAAATCCTGGAGCAGAATTCCCAATACTGCCACTAACGGAAACCCACCACAGACAATGGCATCAAATTACTGGAATGTAACTTCAACAGGTATATACAGCTATAAAATGTACTGAACCACAACATACTGGCAAGGATTGCTGATTAAACAGATCTTTATTATTCTCTAAAATATTAATGGTATTATTTAATTACACTACATGCATGTTTAATCATCATTGCAGCTTGAGTACCCTGTGTTTTCCGATAAACCCACTACAAATGGTTCCAGGAGTGGCACTGGGTAAACAGCGCACTGTAGTAAATATGCTACAACTCACAGTTTCTAATTTTGGAACGAGGCAAACAGTAATGAGAACAGAATTCCAGGCAGGAGTAGTTTAACCAATACCGATCATCAGCATATCTCTCAACTTCTTAGCTCAAGATTTCTGGACAAAGTCAAATATAATGGTGGGGGAACAAAAAGCTCAAATGAACGACAATTTTAAATATTACTCTAACTCAAAAAGTTCACAGAACAACAGGTTTTGCATTGACATACATTTTCTGAACAAGAAGTATGAAAGTAATGTTTGGCATTATTCACAGACCTCAGTCCTCAGTAATTTACCAGAAAATCATTTTTTTTTACAAAAGACAGGACAGACATAGGAGGTAAAATCAGGGATATTTTGCAAAATCAGGAAATGTTGAGAGGTATGGTCACTTGTTACCAGTGGCCAGATGATTAATTATGATAATCTCTTCATTAGAATAGCCTAAATTTACAAAAATGTAGACTCTGTTCAGTCTGATGTTTATCTATGATGCTTGAGTGAGGAACTATACTGAAAATTGTGGTTAGATCTGGATAAGTTGTGTGTGGTGACTTACCCTCATCTAAGGCTACAGTAACTTTTTGAAAGAGGTTGACCATGTTAAGCAGACAGGATCTACCCTTCACAAACCCAAACTGGTTTAGGTCAAGGGACTTTAGACCGCAATATCAACATAATGATATGTTCCACTGTCAAAAATAAGGCTAGTGAGGTTTATGGACCTATCATTACCAGAATCACTGGTGGGAGCTTCCCTTGTGTAGCAGAATGATCACTACAGTTCACCAAGACTCAAGCATAATGCCACATGACAGGCTTTGGTTGAACAGACTATGGAACTGTCAGCAACACGACTTCAAGCTGGCAAGGAAGCACCCCCACCACATAATTCAGACATGTAAATAAACCTGAATAAATAGTACTAATATGTTTCCTTTTGGTGTGAGACACCAGAAGAAATGCTGTGATTGATGCTCAATGCAGAAGACTTGAATGTATGCACCTGTTTTTCCATAACCTAATCAGGTCTTGAATGGTGTCAATCCATTAAGCACATAGTTAAAGTCAATGACTAGTTGGCTAGTTTGTACTTTTTTGAATACTGTCACCAGATGCATATACTATTATCAATGAGCATAAACTGTGGAAAAAAAATCATCAAAGAATTATCTCAGTACTTGTGAGAATGTCTGTGCTAGCAATCCCTTTATTCATTAGCACTTGGAAAGGATGTCTATCAACTTACGAAAAGTTCAGTGATAAACCATTTTGTCAAAACTGCACTAAGCTGGTGGAAGAGACAATACATGTCTGCCCTGAGAGGATCAGTAGGCTATCAAGTGCGAAACAGAATGCAAATCATAATTCAACTAGGAAAACTCATCAAAGACAGTGAAAAGAAAAAGAGAAGATGAAATGATGTATCAGGATGGTAAGTAAATAGAAAACAAATGTGTTTTGAGTTGGCAGAACAAAAAGTATGAAAAGCAGATAAGGATAAAATAATCATGATGAATTATAAGATAACTGGAAAAAGAAAAAAGGGGAATAATAGAGGTGCAGGTACTACTCAGGTAAGGAGTGCACAGGAAAGATAACCAGGGTTATACTCTGATTTGTCCATTCAAAAAGACTGATATAAAAACTAGCTTCCTGTTGAATCCAATGACTCTGCACCCTAGCAAGGGGGGTGGCCATGGCAACTTCCACTGTAGGAAGTGGTAAAACAAAAGGTTTTCTTAAATGAATGTTGGAGGAAGTCAAACACCATTGTAAGAGAACCCTGCAAAGTTCAGTGATGATGGATGATACAAGATTGAAGACCACTGTGCTCTGAGAAGCCACCACAGTACTGCATATAAAAGTGTATCAAATGAACAATGACTATGGAACAAGCCATGAGGCCTAGAACCCAGAGAACTAAATTTGCAGGTGGAGAACGGTGAAACAAAACAATGTGAACTCAGTTTCTTAGAGACAGAACTATCTCTGAGGGTAGAGATACTATGTACTTTGCCATGCTCAGGTGGCATCCTATGAATTGGGAGTGCTTGGGATGGCTGAAGATTTGACCTTTTGTAGTTTAAAGAAATGCCCAGTGATGGACAGAAATAAATATAACAAGTAGTCTCTGGCTTCAAGCAGGGATTCTCTTGTTATTGTAGCGAGGAGGCAAACATCTGGATATGGAAACACTCAAATTTCTTTCAGTCTCAAATGAGCTATCACTACTGTTGTGCACTTGGTCAGGATCTTTGGGCTCTGGTGAGACCAAAGGAAAAGGCACTGAATTGAAAATGACTGGTCCCTAGCTGGAAGCATAACAATCTCCTAGATGTGGCTTCCAAGATGACTGCACACTGAGTAATAGCTTAACTTCATTTTCCCAGTGGGAAAACTAAACTCAGAAAAAGACAGCCAGTGAATTTGCCTTTTTGAGTACATTTCACTCACTAGCTAGTAAGTGTACTGCCTGGATGCCAGCAAAGAAGACATTCAGAGAACCTGAATGAAAATCGATCACAAAAGTAAGGAGAAAACACTGGCTGGGAAAAATCATGCAGCTGTTCAGCAAAAAAAAAAAAAGTTCAAGCTCCAGCATTGGTGCAAGACATACTTTTCCAGTAATCTAGAGGAAAAAATAAGTCAAATGTCCTCAATGCTGATTAAAATAAATGAAACAGCGAAGAAGCATATCAGCTCAAATAACAAAATGTTGGGAAAATGAAATAATCTTTAAACAGATATTCAGATGATGTAGTATAAACTGGAAGGCACCACCACGTAAGAAGACAATTCTTTATTAAAACAGGTGAATAAGCGCTTTCGCGTGCATCCACAAAGGCACGCTTCTTCAGATTCAATAAAATAGATAAAAACACATTCATTATATCTAAATGCAGTAATTAGGTAAAATCTTGATTGACCAATAACATTCAGTTTTCACTTATTCAATTAAGTATAGCAGGGTATAACTTAAAAATCACTTCGTAGTAGGTTGCTTTAGAAACCATCAAGTTCAAGTAATATAATACATGTCACAGAAAGTCTAATGGACCGTTGGTCACAGATATAAAACTGATAATTTGATACATTACTGACTGTATATTTTAACAGATGTAATATATAATGTATATATTTAATGTTATAAAGATAATGGTAAAACCAACAAGTACATACTTGAAAAACCAATGCCAATATTTTCTTTAAGAACCTGTATTAAAAACAAATCATATTATTTTCATGTAAAGGGCTCACTCCTTAATCATGCATATAAATTCAAAGGAGATTCTGTATATAGCCACCATCAATAAATAAATTATTTTCATGTATATATTCTATCCTTATTTATAATAAAAATTCATAAAAGTTCTATATAAAGCCATCATGGATCTAATTGCAATATATAAAAAAAATGTTTTTTTTTTTTTTGATTATAACTAAATATAAATATATACAGTAATGATCATATTTCATGTCTATGTACATATAATGAATTTATATCTTAACAGAAATACTGATAGAATTTTTATATGTTCTATATCAAAAAATATCTTATTATTATAGTTGTTATAACCAGTCTAATTTCATGTACTAGTATCAAAAGTTCATTACAAACAAAATAGAAAACTAAATAGTTTTTAACTAATAAATCATCATAGCCTAAGACTTACTTTTCATATGTATATATCTATACCAAGTTTATACAATTCTTAACTAATGAACAGATATATCAAGATGAATAATTAATTATTTAAATGGTTGTATATGTAGTCATGAATAATATTTATAATCTAATCAAATGCATACTGCATACCAAAAAAGAAGAAAGAAAAAAGGAAAAGAAGAGGAAAAAAGGGGAAAAGACTAAAAAAGAGACTGAAAAAAGGTGGGGGGGGGGAGGAGGGGGGGGAGTGAAAAAGGTTGAAATTGGGAAAAAATCTAAGAAGAATCTCAGTCCATCATGGCATATTTTGTTGTTATCAAAAAAAAAAATATATATATATATATATATATATATATATATATATCATTCCTAAAAATAAGGAGATATTTTTCTATGAATATTAATATCTTCGTTTCTTTAAATGTGATCTGATGCTCACATATGTATTTAACCCAGGATGACTTTGTGCTCTAAATATGAATATCCACTCTAGTTCTAAATTCTCAAGGTCATTAAAGTTATCACCTTTCCTAATGCTCAATTCAATGGTGCAAGACATACTTTTCCAGTAATCTAGAGGAAAAAATAAGTCAAATGTCCTCAATGCTGATTAAAATAAATGAAACAGCGAAGAAGCATATCAGCTCAAATAACAAAATGTTGGGAAAATGAAATAATCTTTAAACAGATATTCAGATGAGCTGATAAAACTGCAAAAAGCAGAGGTGAAAATAAAGAAAAGGCTGAACAAGTATGAGACTGTTGAAGAAGAGATGTTTCAAAAAAATGACAGAATTAGAAGACAGAGCAAGTAGGGAAAACCTGAGATTTCTGCTGTACCAGAGCAACTGGAAGGAACAGACTGCATTAATTTTATGAAAGCACAGATTAGCAACTGGACTGGAATTCCACAGCAGGAACTGTTAACTGAAAGGGCACATTGTGTTTATGCTCCAAACCTGACCATGACAAAGCAGGCAAGACCTATACTGCATGCTATAATGTAAAGCTTTTTCGGTTATTTTTGTGTGCAATAGGGATACTAAACTAAACAGTTGCCTTCTTTTTCCCTTCATCTTTCTTTGTTCTTGTTCAGTTTTAAGAAATGTAGGCAATGCAATGAAAAAGACAAAAAAGCCTGGACAAAATATCATGATATAAGTAAAACTGAAATGCGTGGATTAAGGCCCTTGGCTTGATCTAATAACACTTTTTAAGGGGAAGCAAGTAAATATAAAAACAATGAATATAATGAAAAGCTTTGCTCTAGCAAAGAAATGTTCATAGTGCAACATGCGAGTTTGCAGAGGAAGGCAACTGTGTATCTGATTCTCATGTTTCTTTGGAGCAATCTGATAAGGGGGCAATAAAACAGAATACTTTTTCAATGGCTAGGAGATAATGTTTCTTGAAAGCAATCAAGTTGTTTTGTACATCTGGGAGAGGGATAAGAATAACACAAAACAGACAGCATTTAGTGTAAGCAGAAGCACAAGCTGCATCAAGCGTCTTAGCATGGATAATCTTTAATTATAGGTTAATTCAAGCCTGTGAGTGTGCCTGTCAATCTGGGACAACTGTTCCTACTTGGAGGGTTAAACTGCATTATTTGAAGATGTATATAGTTGTGTGTGTTTGTATTAAGTTACTGGGTTCTCAGTGTGTTCTAAGGGGTATATGTTTTTCGGTTTGAGGGTTTTCATTAAAATAAAATATCTTGTAAGATTTGACATAGGGTAAAATGGAAATGACAAGAAACAACTGCATAAAAACTCAACCATCAAGCAATGCCAATCATTAGTGTATGCATGCAATACAAAAACTGAAACTAGCATTAAAAAAAGCTGTTATACATAACAATAACTGGTGGGAACAATTACT
Source organism: Protopterus annectens (assembly GCF_019279795.1). NCBI lineage: Eukaryota > Metazoa > Chordata > Ceratodontiformes > Protopteridae > Protopterus > Protopterus annectens. The sequence goes on from NC_056740.1 coordinate 379,672,823, forward strand.
TATAATGACAGCACTTTCCATATTATCTTTAAATGTGAATGGTCACACACACACACACACACACACACACACACACACACACACACACACACACACACACACACACACACACACACACACACACACACACACACACACACACACACAGAGTAGTGAACTACTGTAAAAATGCAGGCTGCAAATAGTTATGCTGCTGGAGCATATTTTGAATGAATTGAACATGTGAAATAATTTTATTTATTTAACATTTATTTACCGGGAAAGTACAACTGGGATAGAGCTTATTTTCAGCAGAGGCCAAGGGAGAAACACTCCAGACTTTGATAAAGAAAGGATTTCATGAATGTTATTCAGTGGAATATCTGGGACAAAGATAAGGGGAGAAACTTATGTTAATTGCAAGAACAGCATCAATAGTAATACAAGAAAGGGAAAAAAGGATAATAATGGTAGATTTGTAGTACTAAGGGGCTACTGTAAAGGAAGGAGGACTGTGCTGGCGCGTATTTATGTTCCACCTAAAACTGCTACAATGGGGCTTAAGAACATTCTCTGAAAAATAATCAGGTTTCACCAGGGAATATTACTTATAGATGAGGGCTGGAATTTAATTTTCAACAGTGAGGATATATCGGGGGGGGGGGGGGCATAGAAGAGGAAATATAACAAAAGATGGTAGGTCTTTGAAAATAATTATGAAAATATTTGGTATGGAAGATGTGAATTTACATATTACTTCCCAAGGTACAAAAAAATAGGATAGGCTAGACAAAAATTATACTTCACAGAAACACATACATTTAACTAAACATTTTGCTATATATATTCAATAAATATTTCAGAGCATGCAACAATAATAACTAATATAAAAATGTTGGGTAATGAAATACAAATTAAACATTGGCGTTTTCCCACCTACTTGTTAAATAGACATTAATTTAAGGAATCGGTACTGGAAATTATTTGGGAGTTATTAGGAAAGACAGAAATTTCTTTTGAAAATATAGCTAGGTAATTGGAGAAAACTAAAGCTGAGTTTAAAATTAGGGTAGAAATAATAGAAAAAACACATCACTAAGAAGTAAGAAGACATATTTAGAGGGACTGACAAAGGTTAAAGTATTGCAGACTAGGGGGAATCTCACAGAAAGGCACAATTGCAGAGTGCTAAACACACAATAAGGGACTACCTCAATAATATGCATAAGTTTAGAAAGACTGCTGTTAAGCAACTGTTTCTGATAACTCCAGAGAACAAAAGCTTTTAGCATAATGGCACAGGCAAAAGACAGTGGGGACAGGGTTGCTGCCAAGCTTAGGGAGCCTACAACAAGGAAAATAACCAGAGACCCTGTACAAGTATTAGAAGTATTTCAGAAATTTTATGAAAATCTATATAAAGCAAAGAAATGTGTAAATCAAGAAAAAGTACATTTTGGAATAGCAAGAACAGCACAAAATATTATATTTATAAAGCAGCAGAATGTATTCTAAGAACTAAGCCAACACAGGAATGAAGAAAGGAGATTCTTCTTTTAGGATGATTGCAATTAAGTGTACAGAATAGGCAAGAGGTGGCTGGAATTTACTATGGAAAACTGGCAAAGGAACCAAGGTATTGGGAGCAAATAATTATAGAGGAAAAAGTAATATAATGGGAAGAGGTCATGAATCCATTTACATTGCAAGCAAGAGATTGCTTTCCATATCCATGACTGATATCAAAATATAGGAAAAGAGAAAGAAATTAGGAGGATCTTAAGCAAAAGACCAACATCGGTAAAGTATTTAGTATAATCAAGAACAGATGCTGCTTTAAAAAGAGATAATTATTAGGCCTTATAAAACATTGCATGATAACTACTGGAATCAAGCAGAAGAGGTTAGAAAGGACTGGGAAGAGAGACCTGATAAGCAATTCACAAAAAAACAATGGGAGGTTATATGTATGGCTTCCACATATACAACTAAGTCTAGAAGATTTAGAATCTTTGCTTGAAAATGCTTGTATAGATATTTGTATACCCCAAGCATACTCCAAAGAATTTTTCCTCAGGTGGACTGCAAATGTTGAAGGTATAACAGGGAGGAAAGAGGTAATTGGGAACATATTTTTGGTGATTATAATGAGTTGGCAGACTTTAAAAATTCCTTGCAAACTACTCTGTCAGAAATACAGGGTGAGCAAATTGGTGTAACTAAGGAAATTATTATTATTATATATATTTTTTTGAGCTGTGATACAGAATTGGAATAGCCTGGATATAGTAAAGCCTTGCTGAGGTTAATTCTGGTGGCTGACACAAAAGCAATTACTATTAAATGGAAATTAAAGTCTAAACCAACTGTAACAGAAGTAGTGAATACAGTAAAAGGGATAAAAGAGCTGGAAATGGGCTCTTTAGAAAAGCGTAGCAACAAATTACATAGAACAAATGTGAACTGTGGGAAGAATACATGCAGAATAATGCTTTGGAGAAGGAATGAGGTTTTAATGGAAGGCAGGAATTGGTGACTATGTAATGCTTAACTGTTAATGACTGCATCAATTTATATGTGTTATATAATGTTTACAACTTAAAAAAAAAGTTATGTACTCATCATAACGTTCCATCTGTTCTGTCCATTTTCATTCTTCCTCAACAGTTGGGTTCAGATCCGATCCTCAGATCCAACTTGGATGGTATTTTAGCTCGTGGCCACCAAAAAGTTCTCAAGCTCCTCCCTTATTCATAATGCACCAATCCCTAACATACCTCAGATCTTGTTTCCTGGTTGACATAAATTCAGAAATATTAATATAATAATCTTGACAGAATAAGACATAACTGGAGCTCAACATGAGGGACAGTATTGTCCTTATAAGTTCTTGTTCTTCCAGAAATCAATTGTGAAAAAAGTTGGGGGTTGGTGGGAGAGGAGCTGAGGAAGAATTAAAATGGACAATACATATGGAACATTATGGTATGCACATAACTTAACTGTAAGTTCTTTGTCTGCTGTCTCAGTTTTCATTCATTCATCAGTTGGGACAGAGTTGTCAACTACCTAAAATCCCAGGTGGACTCTAAGGAAAGATATTCCTGAGCACAGCTGAGCCCAAGGATGTTCTTTCCCTTGAGACCAGATCCAGTTTGTAATAAATAATAAAGGTATAAGGAGTGGTCCATGTTGCAGCTGCACACATGTCATCCATTCATGGAAGCCCTAGACAGAAACACTGAAGTAGCCATGGACCTAGCTGAATGGGCTCTTAAATGTTTTGGCAAGCACAGACCCAACTTACTGTAGATAAATGATATACAGACTCCATCACTCATCTGGCTAAAGTTACCTTTGCAATTAATTTACCCAATTTAGAATCTTTAAAGGAGACAAATGAGTGATCTGTTTTTCTAAATTCTTTTCTTCTATGTAAGTAAAAATGCAATTGTATGTGAATATCCAATACGTGCAACATATATTCACCTTTTAGGAATTTAGGAAAGAAAACTGGCAGATTAATGGTTGATGTTAGATTCTGACACCACCTTCGGAAGGAAATAAGAGTTGGTCCGTAATGTTAATCTATTCCTGTGAAAAATCAAGTAGGGAGGTTTAGAAGTTCTGAAAATCTTCTAGCTGAGGTGATGGCCACCAGAAAAAAGTTTTCCAGATAAGTAACTTTACATCATGTTTTGCTGCTGGTTCAAAAGGAGAATGAATCAATGCTTGCAGTACTAAACTTAAGTCCCATGGAGGAGTTTCATTTTTGTAAGGAAGTCTCAAAAGCAGGGTACCTCTCAAGAAGGCTTTACAAAGTTTAGATGAAGCCAGGATGGAGTTCTCAAATCCAGTTTGAAAATTAGAGATGGCTGCTAACTAAACTCTAATTGTTGAAGAGCTAGCTTGTTTGTTATAACTTTAGCCAAAAATTCAAGGACACTTTGTACAAGGGCCGAAAAGGGGTCCGTTTGTTTCTGACGTGCCCAAAAGCAAACCCCTTCCATCTACTTCTGTAAAGCTTTCTTGTAGAAGCTTTATGGGAAGATAAAGTAGGTGACGGACAGGGGACGAGAGCATAGGTTTTCTGGTTATTAAAGGAAATGGAGAAACCATGCTGTCAGCTTTAGGTTTGAAATATCCTGGTGAACCATGCCTGTTGGGTGAGACAGGTGGTTTGGTATTGGATCCAGAATCCAAGGAGGGTAAACTAGAGAAGGTCAAAGAAAGGGGAACTAAATTTGTTGAGGCTAGTAAGATGCAATGAGGATCACTTTGCTCTTCAACCTGAATCAAGGGAGTTGCAGGATACACATAGAGGACACTGGGGGCCAGTCATGTAGTAGAACATCTCTCGGTGACTCTCCTGGAGGAGGGATTAGGGCAAAGAAACTGCTGCACTTGGTGTTCAAGTGAGATGTAAACAGACTGCAGCAAGGCTGGCCCCATTGGCAAAAAATCATTTCTGCCACCTTCATGTTGACAGACCACTTGTGAGGTCGTAGAATGGACCTGCTCAATTTCCCTGCTTTCACAATGGACTTACCCAGACTGTGCAATGCTATCAGAAAATGGTTGGATGAGACTGCCCATTGCCATACTCTTGAGGGCTTCTCCACACAAGGGATAGGATCTGGTTCCAAGCTATTGACATACGGTTGGTCTGAATCTCAATTGTCCCGAAAGGGAGAGAGTCTTGAAATGCCCACAATGCTAAGAGCACTGCTCTCATTTCCAGGACACTGACACACGTTAGCCTTTTCAGGAGACCAACTGCCTTGGACTGTTTTCCCCATTAACTGCCCCCCCCCCCAATCTGGGATGCGTCCATTGTCACTATGGCCTTGGACTGAGGGAGAATGACAAGGCAGCCTTATAGAACCTGATCTGATCGAATACACCCCAAAGGTATCTTTTGCATGACTGAGTGATTCTTATTTGGGCTGACATGTGTTGGTAAAGAATAGACCATTGCGATGTTAATATCCATTGAAGAATTTTCATGTAAAATCGTACTAGAGCAACCAGGACTATAGCCACTGACACTGATCCCAAGGCTTGCAGAATCAATCATCCTGACGTTGTGGTACTGTGAATTATTTTTCTGACCTGGAATCAGACTGTTTGTTCTCCTGACAGAGAAAGAGAAGCTGTCATCAACACTGTACTTAAATTTGCTCCTATAAATTCCAGTGTTTGAGATGGTTCTAAATGAGATTTGTTGTAGTTTATGATTATCCCCAGATGCGAGCAAGTCTGGAGTACCTGATATCATGCTCTTATTAGTAGATATATGGTCAGGGCAGTAATACGCCAATCATCCAGGTACAGAATCATTTGGAATACTTGCAGTCTGAAGTGAGCTGCTACCACTGTTATGCATTTGAACACCCTAGGGGCTGCGGTGATGCCAAATGGCAGTGCTCTGAACTGGTAATGACTGGCTCCCAGCCAAAAGAGTAGATACCTTCTGGCTTGTCTGTTCATTTGTATGTGATAGTACGCATCCTGAAGGTCTACTGAGCACATCCAGTTATCCTTGCACAAAAAGAGCAGAATGGAATGAGCCATAACCATCCAAAACTTTGTGCGTCAAACTGATTTGTTCAAGTTACTGAGATCCAAAATCAGTCTCCAGTCCCCTGTTTTCTTTGGCACTAAAAAGAATCTTGAATAAGTTCTGCATTCAAACTGGTCTGGTGGGACCTCCTGAATGACTCCTTTTTTAGCAGATTTTGTATTTCTAGTGCAGATGCTTTCCTCTGACTGGGTAAAGCACTGGGAAATTTGCATACACATGGAGGTGGAAGGGAAAAGGGAATTATATAACCTCTAGAAATAATCCTCTGCACCCAGGTATCTTTTCTGATGCCTTGTCAGGCTCTCTGGTGCAGGGATAACTGACCCCTGATTGTCTCCAGAGGGAGACAATCAGGCTTCCTTTCAGGAATGCTGGTAGGGTATTGTCAGAGAAGAGATCTCTAGACCCTTGGTTCATGAGGCCTCCTCTGCCCCGTGGATGGCGTCTTCCATTCGAGTTCCCTCCTCTGCTCCTGGAGGAACTATCTTCACATAGATCTTGGAAAGGGCATTGGAACTTTCAGAACCACATGTTTTGACCACCTCATTTATTCCTAGAGAATGTTCTTTGAGGGGTCAAAAACATATGCTCACTGCAGAGAGAGTCTTTCCATCTTTTTTACACTTGGAGTGTGTGTCCTTCATTTTCGGGCCAAACAACGAACTGCTGTCAAAAGGTGCACTGATGAATGAGGACCTGAAGGGCTCCACAAAATCATACAAATTCATCCAGGCATGCCTCCTAATGGAAATGTGTAAGCCTTCCCCCCATGAGGCACCTTCAGCTGCATGAGAGATAAGTATCATGAACAAATTAGAAATGGATTGTAGGGTCACCAACTATGAGGCCACAGAAGCTTAAGTCTCACCAGTAGTGGTCCCAGGATGGGATTTTGACATCAACTCTGTCTGTAGTCTTGTAAAGTGTGTCAAGAAGTTCAACGATCTGATGGCAAATGTCATTGAGGCAAACACACATTTCCCAAATCTGTCCAAAGCCCTAGACTCCCTGTTAGGGGACTGGACAAAAGAACTCTGCTCTGGACGTTCCTTCTTGGTGGCTGCTGCCACAACCGTAGCATCTATGGGCACTCCCTTGCTCCAAAATTTCCATCCTACAGATGGTGCCAGAATCTAATCTGGTCTTTTGGGGATTAGCTCAACTGTGTCTGGCTCCTTCCATGCCTGCCTAGAGATCAAGTCAATGACAAGCAAAAGGAAACCTATACAACCTGCAGCCAATGTCCGATCCCGAATCAAAAACCAAAGTACAAGTAGAAAAAAGTAGTTATGATGAAGGGCTGATAGCCTGAAAGTGCTTATCTGTTCGTTTTCTTGACTTTTTGTTATTTTATTAAAGTGGTTTTAAACTGGCCTTGGATGTGTTGATTGCATTGTTTTTTCTGCTTCTAATCAAGTCAATGATCTCACTGGCAGGAAGAGTTACCCAGGACTTTGACAGGCCATACCCAAATGCCTCCAGGAATTCTGTATGCTCCTGGGAAAAGTTATTGGCAGACCAAAAACCCCTATGCTGAAGAATCTCAAGGATGTCTCCAAATGAGACATCTTCAGGTGGTGATCTTGGGGACCCTTGCCTTTCATCAAAATCAGAATCTTCAGTGACGAACGCCTAAGGGGGGGGTCCAAGTGCCTCCTCTTGCACTTCCTTTTCCTAGGGACCTCTTTGGTGGGTAGCTCTGGAGAAGTATCGAAAAAGACAGAAATACCCTGCTGGGTAACCTGGAGACTCTGGGCTGGCTGTCCCTGTGGCTTAGAACGATAGGGCTCAAGGCACAGAGACACATGGTATACAGAGAGAAGATCTGAGAGGGTATCCTGCAGAAGCACAGAATGCTCTCTCCACCACCTCAAAGACAGAATGCTCCAGAAGAAGGAAGCCAATGGCGCAGAGAAGCCATGCTTCCAGTCCTTCAGCCCCTCCCACCCCAAATGCAGTCCACTTCAGGTAGAGGTCAGAGCTGAGCTGTCCAGTGCTGAGGCTCGGAGGGGAAGAGAAGGCTCAGAAAATTTTGGAGTCAAGTCCAATACCTTGGATCCAACAGGGACGCTTTAGCTTCAAGAGTCATCTGACTCTGAAACCATTGGAGCCAGTGCTCAAAGACAGTCTCAAAGCCAAAGATAATGACATCTTCAGCTCCAACCTGGATGGTCCTTGGAGACTCTGGTCCAAGGGCACTGAAACGATAGGTTGTATCTAAGAAGGAGTCGAGACTGGTGGAGAAGTGCAAACAAGGGCTTCCTGACCCAAAGGGGTAGGTGCCAGGTGAACTCCCATCTGTCTGAATCAGCACCAAGAGAAATTTCCTCACCATTCTGTTCACATCAGCATTGGTCAGACTTCAGGCAGAAAAAGAAGACGCTACTGACTGGGACCTAGAGTCCAGAGGGATTCAAGGTACGGTGAAGGAACTCTGGAGGGTATTAGGTCTACTGATGGAGAATATCCGATTCTGGGTAAAGGCTTTGGATCCTTTGAGGCTAGGATCTGAAGAGGCCTTTGTTAGCTCTGATGCTGGCTGAGGAGGAGCATCTTCAGATCCAACTTATGCTTCATCCGTGGTGGCTCTGTGGTAAAAAACAACAACAGAGTTGAGAACTCCAAAGGCCTTAAAGGCTTAGCTGAAGGCTTCTTTGACTTAGGTTTGGGGTGTTGAGCCCCAGCAATAGCATCTGAAAATGATGAAGGTAGCAATCTTTTCAAGATCAACTTATTTTTCCTATCCACACACGGGTTAAAGGTCTTACTGACTGAACAGCTTACCTGAATATGGTCTGGGCCCAAACAATAATATGCACAAGATGTGTGCATCACAAAGGGGCAACTTGTGCCCACATTTCTGGCACTTCTTAGAACCAAGAAAAATAGAAGGAAGCTTTTTTTTTGTTTTCTTAGAACAAACAGAAATAATCAAAAAGATTACCAGCAATTTTATGTAGAACTACACTAAAAAGTGTAAGAGGGAAAGGGGAAATTACCAATTATGATAATAAAATTACACTGGAAGAGTTCAAAAGGGAGGATTTAGTAATAGAAAATCTAAATTCATATAGGAAACGGAAAAAATATAAATAAACTTATCTCTTTACTGCTTGAGAGCTCAAGGTGACCACATCCAAATAAGAAAGTGGCAAACGAGATCTGAGGTATGTTAGGGACTGGTGCGTTATGGGTAAGGTAGGAGCTAGAGACTTTTTTGGTGGCCACAAGATAAAATAAAGGCAAAGTCGGATCGAGGATTGGATCCGAACCCAAATATTGGGGAATGAATGAAAATTGACAACATCAAATTATGCATGTTTTCATTTATATAAATGTATGACTGCCTACATCATAAGTGATAACTCAATAAAGATGTTTCCTGTTTTAAAAAACAAAACAAAAAAAAAAAAAAAAACACTTTCCTGGATGCCTTGTCTATCGTGATGTGAAGCTAAACATCCTGAAGATGTAATAAGCACATCCAAATGTTTGCCTAAAGACATGGCAAAACTGCTTGCATCATGACCATTCTGAATGGGGTCTTTGAAACATATGTGTTTCTGCCACTATGGTTTAAAATTGGCCTTTTTTTTTTTTTTTTTTTTTTTTTGGAGGGGCATAATATCTTGACTATCTATGACCTGGTGGGACCTCCTGAATGACTCTTTTCCTGGTAGAGAAAGAATTCCACTTCTGGTCCCTTTTTGCTGATGGGATGGAATATATGGAAGTAGTCCACACAGTAAGGACGAGGAGTGAGAAAAAGGAATTACATAGCCTTTGGCTATTATCCATCTTACCCAAGAGCCCTGCATGATGACCAACAATGCAGGTGGGTAGGAGGACAGATGACCCCTGACTAATATAGAGAGAATTGTATTGTTTCTCGATATTATCCTTCTTACCCAAGAATCCTGCATGATGGCCATCCATGGAAGAGAACAGTGAAACAGATAACCCCACACAGTCTCCTGAGGTTGGGGATAAGTTGGACAGCTCTTCAGGGGCAGTTGGGTTGCTTTCCCAAAAGGGGACCTTGATATCCATGACTTTTGCTATACTCCTTGACCTCTGGGTTTGCATCCTCTGAAGAGGCTGCCTCTGCTTTGGCAGCCCCCATCTAAAGTGGAGCCAAAGGGGTGACACCAGGGTATAAGAAACTACAAAGATATGGACTTCTTCCAGTTCCTGTCATATGATCTTTGACGCATCTCATACCTGATGCCTACAGCAGACAGAGTCTTGCCTTCCTGCTCACACTTCAGTAATTTTGTTTTCACTTACAGTCCAAGGTTAGCCATTATATGCGGCATTTGTAGAGGATAATTTAAAACTTTCTGCAAAATTGCAAAGGTGAAGTCAGGCATGGCATTTCATTGTAAAGCTTGTACCTGCAGTACAAGCTACTCCACTGACTGCATTATGCATTTGACGCATAAAGAGATTAGACTTAGTAGAGTGGCAAAGTGGTCTCCAAATGCCTTCTGGAGGACAACATGGGCAGCTTCTTCAAAGAGGATAAAGACTGTTCTGCTAGATCTGTTTGGAAGTGGTTTGTGTGAGTGGCTTAGGTCAAGATCCTCAGAGCAAAGTTATCTAAGGCATACACCAGGTTCCCCATTCAGTCAATAGCCCCAGAATCCTTTTTGAGTGGATGGAGAGAGGCTGCGTCATCTGTCAGCTCCTTCTTTGTGGCCATGGCTATAATAAGAGAATTAACCATGGGAACATTAGCCAGAGCTGTCTATCTTTGAGAGGCCAAAGTATTTTGTCTGATTTCCTAGCTACAGTTTCTGAAGACTTTGGCTCCACCATGCTCGGCCAACTTGGCCAGGAGAATAAGATGGCTGGCAAGAGGAACCACCCAGGAATTAGAGGATGTCAAATGATACTCCTCAAATATGACTTGTTTGACCAAAGAAGGTGGGAATGATCCCTTATGTTGCATTAATTCAAGAAGCTCACCAAGTGTTGTGTCCCAGAGGGAAATGGGGGGAGCTTCTTGATCATCCAAGTCAGTGTCTGAAGTGACAGACTCCATGGAGAAGTCAATGTGTCTCCTTTTACATGTCTTCTTAGAATATGAGAGGGGAGAGAAGCTGACTCCTCAGCAGAATATGTATGCATCTGAGCAGGTTTCCTATAGCTATCCCCTTAGCTCTGATCCTGTAACATACAATGAGGCTGAGACACAAAAGGGTGGGTGTTCAGGAATGGAGCCACCACTAATGGAGTCTGCATCAATGCTTTCATGGGAGACATTTTCATCCACTCTATGACTTTGAAAGTTGATTCTAGATTTATATGATCCACAGAACCTCCACTGGTAGCTGCGGCTATCCTCTTGAGGTGGATGTAAGCAGCATCAACAGAGGCACATGACAAACCAACAGATTAGATATTCAAAGAGGAAATTGATTCTAAAATCTAAAAGACCAAAGACTCAGAAACTGAAAAGGGAACCATAAGAGATGGCAACAAAGATGATGACAAAGACTCTGCATCGAAATTTTGGTCTTGAGACCCATTTGACACTGAGGATCGGATGCAAGATGCCCAGGGCAGAGATCAGCACCATGGGAACAGGCTCCAGGCACTGTATGGTCTCCGGTACCTCCAGTACCAAAACATCGACCATGAAGTAGCAAAGATGGAAGAGCAATGCCTAGCCTGATCCACTCCTGAGGCTGAGGGGGATGGGAAGACAAGCATCTCGATATAAGTATTTAAGAAGACCCTCATCATGCATTCTCAATCCACATCTTATCTACTTCTGAAGAACCTGAAAGACTGCATGGAGGAAGCAGAAGAGGGCCAAGTTGTGAAGCACATTAGCTCCCTATAGGATGAAATCTGGATGAGTAGACACTTCGGAGATTTGCCATCAATAACAACTGGCTCTAAGACAATCAAAGCCTTAGGAGAAAATTTAGTGGAAGTTGAGGAAGGTGCCAACTCTACTCTTGACAGTTTCAGAGCCAATGAAGCACCAGCATCATTGTTTTTTCACTTTCATTGTACCTTTTTCTCATTCAATTGGCTTTTCCTTCATTTTTCCTTTCTGGCTTCATCATCGAAAGCATCAGGGAGAAACATATCCTTTAAAATTAGTTTATTCCTGTGGTCTTGGAGGAATAAGCATATGAGCAGTCAGCAAAGAGATGGTACACCCCAAGACATACCACACTGAACTCATGGGTGCACTGGGGGGATTTCATAGCCACATTTAGATCACTGTTTTGAAACTCTTCTCGGGGTGATCTGTTGTGAAGGCAGACAGTTAAGCATAGCAGCACACACAATAACACAAAGATTTGACTATGTATAATCACTTACAGCTATTGACTATAACTACACAGCAGAGCTATCAAAAACTCTAACAACATATAACTACAAAACTAGCAGAAAGCTACCTTTCTCGTGTGTCTGTGTGTATATATATACATATATATATATATGTGTGTGTGTGTGTGTGTATAGATATATATATATATATATATATATATACATATATATATATATATATATACACACACACACACACACACACACACACACACACACACACACACACACACACACATATATGGATCTACTTAACATTACTGAAAATCCATACCACTAAAGATGAAATGGCCAAGACAAAAACAACGAAACTTAGAATGCTGAACCGCGCAGTTTTTCCCAGGGCAAGTAAACACTTGCCCAAAACTATACAACAACACACCATACTATCTGAAACTCACCTAGGTGGGTGGCTACACCCCCTAACTACATATACAAACTCCAGGATCACACTACAGTGAGGACAAGGTCATTATTCCCCACTTTTCCAAGTGTTTACTTGCCCTTGGAAAAACAACATGGTTCGGCGTTCTAAGTTTCATTACTGTCATCTCGGCCATTTTGTCTTCAGAGTTACGGATTTTCTGCAATGTAAAATAGACCTATACACACACACATACATATATATATTTATTTTTTAAAGATAATGAAGAAGTTGGTAAGCCTGCTGTCTAAGTAACATGAAAAAAAGTGAAAAGACAACAATTTCTCTAAAGATAAAAATATGAAACAACCTGTATACAGAAAAAAACTAAGGAGCTCTTATAAAATACAGTAGACAATAAAGAAATAAACTAAAGAAATACACCAGATGAGGTTGAGCACTTAGCTTAGCCAATATATGTGTCTGTTCCCAAAGGCAGCAAAGGAGATTGACGAGCAGTAGTTGCCCAGGTGGGATTATGGGAGGGAAGACTTTAAAGTAGGCCAAGGCGAGAACACTAGCTTTGCCAGCTCAGATTCAACAAGCAGCCTGAAAGACCCATCAGTTAAATCAGATGAACAGTAAATAAAATGAATAGCATCCTTGAAGGATATGCAGAGAAACATATGCAAGCTCTCCATGCATTTCACAAATGAAGGAAAGACTCTGGTATTAAATGGAATCATTTCTTCTCCAAGACTGATGCCAAAGTACAAAAAAAGATGATTGGCTTCAACAACTAGATGAATAGCTGGTGCCATTCAAAGGGGGATCCATTACGTGTCAGCTTGAGACAAGATGCTTCATTAAGGGCAGCTTGCATGTTTCATTCCAAGAATTCTGCATACTGGCAACAGCCCTTGCTACCCCCTATACTGCTTTTTTAGGCAGACTCCAGTTAATGAACCTCCAAATTTCAATGGCAAAACAATTCAAATGCAAGACCACATGACGGTGGCTTTGCTTAATACCAGAAAGTCTAAATGAGTGTTACGTAATTACAGAAATTTGGTTTAGATGTCCAGAAAGCACTTCTGCTGTACCTCGGTTTTGTGCCTATCACGTCTTTAGACCAGATGTATAGTGTTGTGGCATTTCCATATTTGTTAGAGACTACATTACATCTACACAGATTCTATCACACGAATTTGGACTAATGAGCAAATCTTAAATTACAGGACCCACACTATGACTCCTGAAAACCAAGGTAGATTCCAAATATACTGGATGAACTCCTTATAAATACAAATTCCATCATCCTGGGTGACTTAAATTATCCATTAATAAATTGGAATATCCACACCTCAAACATAGGTTATGCCCCAAAATTATTAGATTTCCTAGGCAAAAACTCCCTGAACCAACCTATAAAGCCCTCTACAGGTAAAAATATTATTGAACTAGTCCTTAGAAATATAGCATTTGTATGTACTATCCCCTTGGTATTTCTATCTCCAATTATGGCCACTCACAAACTGGTAACTTGCACCTCCAAAATCTCCATACTGCAGATGCAAATACCACATAATTCAAGGACTTGTATCTAAATTCAGCTATAGCAATGAGGACCAAGATGTCCATCACGGGAGGAATTATGCAAACAAACTTCATGCCCACATGTAAATGTATTAATCTGACTGTCCCAACTAGGTCTAAAAAAATTGGAAGTTCAAGACTAAACCAGCCTGGAGGTCCACAAGCATAAACAAACTATACAATTAAAAGATAAATACTTTTTAGTGTATAAAGTAAAACTAAAGTCCCTAAAATTAAGGTTAATATCAAGAAATTATCAAAAAAAAAAAAAAAACTGAACAAGAAAATGTTGATTTACATCTGGACCTGCAAAAACTGGGAACTTTGGCAAGACATAAAAAGCAATGGAGGTTTACCCAAAAACTGAAACCATTTTGTATGATGAACAACTAAGAACTTGGAACTGTTGCATTAGCAATAAATCAATTAATATCTGATGGAAAAGCATTCATCTATCACACTTTTTAGAAACCCCTGTGGTGATGATCACAGGACTGGCAGTACTTTCAGAATAAAGCACAAATCTGTACTATTACCATGGCCATATTCAAAGGAATCGACAACTGTAGTCCAGTGAACTACACGGCAGTAAGCCTGACTGCAGTATTAGTTAAAATAACAGAGACAATCTTGAAGTCAAACCTTTCAAGCTTATTGTAGTACAAATGGATGCATAACAAATTCTATCATACATTCAACAGCAAACAGATACACGAAGACAAATGGGATCCAGTTTTAACACTTGCTTTCCAGGGAGATAGAAGCAATCTTGTCTTGTGTGAGTAATTCAGACTTCAGCAAAGCCTCTGAATTACTCTCCCTGCAGACTTCATACAAAACTGATTGAGGATGAGGCCAGATAATAGTTTCCATAAACAAGTGTAGACCTGGTAGGATGGCAGAAAGTAGTCAGTGGCACTGACATGGGAAACCATATGAAGGAGTTGGCAATTAGTATCCCAGAGGAAATTATCCTATTTAGTGTGTCAATAATGACCACAAAAAGAAAAAAAAAATCTTTTTAGAGATAACATAAATGTCGGGGGTCCAGGGAGAACCTGACGAGGGTGCAAGCCTAGTGAGGGACATAATGCGGATGAAGGAATGGTCTGAGAGACAACAGGGACACATTAACCCTTCTGATATACCTCAGCAAAGACAACTCGGGGATGCAATATATGCTGGGGCTGGCCTCAAAAATCCAGACAGGGAGAATAATATACTATTAAAGGTACAGAGAATAGTCAAGAGGGGACTGGAATTTACTGGAGAAAGCTATCAAAGGAACCAAAGTATTGGGAACAAATAGAGAGGAAAAGGTAACTGAATGGAAAGAGGTTAAGAAGATATTTTGACTGCATGCTAGAGATTGCCTTCCCTATCAGAGATTGATATCAGAATATAGGCAAAGAGAAAGGGGTAGGGGAATGTTAAGTGAAAGACCTGCACTGATTGAGTTTTTAGATGAATCTAGAACAGAAGGTGTTGTTAAAAAAGGGATAATTAGTAGGACATATAAAATATTACAAGATAACTATAGGAATCAATCGCAGGAGGTCAGATAAGATTGGGAAGAGAAAGATTAGATAAGCAATGTACAAATAAACAACGACCGGAGAAATGTATGGTTCCCAAATATGCAACAAAGTCTAGAATATTTTTGCCTAGAAGTGTTTAGAAAGGTACTTTTATACCTCAAACAGACTCTAAAGAATTTTTCCTCAGGTACATGGCAAATATTGGAGCTGTAATGGGAAGGAAAGAGGTATCTGGGAGCATATGTTTTCAAAGAGTAAGGAGTTGGCAGACTTTAAAAATTCCCCACAGAGTACTCTGTCAGGAATACTGGACAAGTAAGGAAATATTTTTGAGCTGGGATACTGAATAATTGCCTAGACACTATAAGGCATTTTTAACTTGAATTCTGCTGGCTGACAAAAAAAACAATTACTAGAAAATGGAAATCTCACAGGCCGGAAGTCTAAACCAACCATATTTGAAGTAGTGAATATTGTAACAGAGAGAAAAAAACAGGAAGTGAGATCTTTAGAAAAGTGTAGAAGTAAATTACATAGAAAAAACGGAAATTGTGTGAACAAAACATGCAGAAAAATGATTTGGAGAAGGACTGATGGTTAAGAGAAGGCAGGAATTGAACAATACAAGTAATGTTAGATTGATTATACTGTACAGAACAATATATGTGATGTTTAATCTCTGTAAATGTGAACTTGTTAATTTGGTTTGATTACTTTTGTATAAATGCATATTTGCCTATGTCACAAGTGATAATTCAATAAAGGTGTTAAAGAAGAAGAAGATTACATTGGGTTTGAATTATCAAAACCACGAATTATCCAACTCATAGCAACAGAATGGCAAAAAGGACAAAATAAATGTCTGGTTGTTATCCACAGACACGGCATCCAGGAAATGGAAGGTGATGACGCTTTTTGCTTAGAAATTTATAACAAGATCTTGAGTACTGTAAAGAGTTTTGGGTACCTCACAGGGGAAAAGACATAATACTGCTGGATAGGGTACAGAGAAAACTAACCAGAATTGTGAGGGAGTATAAGAAATGTAGTGTGAACGGAAGTGGATCTTCATCTCTTTTCACTAGAAAAAGCACAGGCATGTGTGAACAAGACATAGGTACACAAAGCACTAACATTCATTTGGATTAAGTTTTATAAGAAGGGCAGTGGAAATAGGAGAGGACGTGACTACCATATTAATGGAGAACAGTTTAGCCTCAGCATTCAGGAATACTCCTACACTAGGAAGATGGTAGAAGCTGATTGCCAGAATAGACAATAGAGTATAAGACAGCTGGAACATTTTAAAAAGCTTGAGGTACCTGGAGTGAAATTAGAGTAGGGAGCAGTTACCGTGAGTTAACTGCAAAACATGGGAAGAACAGAAAAGTCAGTCTCCTACAAGCACTGCAAAAACTCATATAAGCATTTTATGCCATTTGATATTAATGGTCCAGTGAATATGATTTCCAGTATGGCAGATAAGTACACAAATAGTCCAGTGGGATGCAAGCAAGAACCACAGTTAGCTTGCATAAATATGTGGTCTGCATGAATGTGTGGTACTATACTCTTTCAACCAAAAGCTAACATCTGTTAGTATGTAAGCCAGTGGCTGAAAGACAAGAGTAAATGTAGCTTCACAGTGAGAGAACATGCATCTACTACTATGCAGAACACTGTGCATGAGTCTGAAGACTCACTAGAAGGTTAGAAATCATTTTGTAGAAAATTACATGCATCAGCCTTCATGTGTACCACAGTTTAATTCACATTACCCACAGCCACATACAGTAATTTTACTTTTATGCAAACTTCTGTGCAAATTTAAGAGAGAGGTAAGAAGACAGCATTCTACGTACTGTGGATACTGTACAAGGATATGCAGTTTAAATACATTTAAATCAGTGCCTGACAGAGGTGCTAGTGTGGCTTACTGGTCGCCTGACAGAGGTACATTTAAATCATCACTAGTTAGCCACAGTGACTTCAGCTACAATATTTAAAAGGTTACTAATCATTGTCAAATTAAAACTTAACTATTTACCACACATTTCATGCACTGTTTTAGTGCACAGGACAAGACTGACGCAACAGAAAACTTTTTCTTACTTCAGTCACTACTCTTAGCTTCATGGAAATGGCTCCTGTGATGTCTCTCCTCTGGGCCAGTAATCAAGGAGCCTCATTCATCACCACTGACCGCGGCAGGGAACATTCACTTAGAACAAAAATGGATACATGTGGTATTTTCAGATGTAGATCTCTGGACCAAGCACAATTTCCCTTATGAGCACACAGGTAGCACACTCCAGACCTTGGGCTAGACTTCCTCTCCAGGCCCCAAATAAGACTCCACCTTCCTCTCTGCAGCAACCAGTAGTCTGTGTCCCTGTTCCAAGTAGCTGCACACACACTCTGAGATTTGATTTTCATACACACACAAACACACACACACACACACACACACACACACACACACACATACTCACACACACACACACACACACACACACACCTAGGAATATCTGCACAAATTTACCAGCTCTGCCACCTCCACCCAGACAATAAAGTATTTTCATTGCCAGCAGCCAGCTACTTTAAGGCTCTCACCAGGGTAACCAATTACTCTCCATAAAATTAATACTTATACAAATGGCAGTATTAACCAAGTGGCAAGACTTTCAAGAGGATAAAGCCACAGTCTCACCAAATAAATGCTATTGCTCTCAAGGGTTCAAATATTTTCTCAAAGACCAGCCACAATGAAAAGTATAAATATATTTAATAATAAACAATAAAACAGAAAACAGAAAAATATTGAATATCTATTTACAATAAATACCAGAGTTTCAATTCACAGAAAATATAAAAAATAACACAGATGGAAAAACTCAGACTGATATAGAAAAATAATACTTTTAGCTAATCTCACTATTTTCCTAACTGACTGAAGAATTTTTGTTCCCTAGTTAAGTTACTTACAAAAGAAAGCAAGATGAAGTGGATGGGTGTCTGTTATCAGGTCCAAGACAGAGTGCTGAGTGCCACTATCACATCTCTCACTAATATCTAAAATAATTTCAGTGCTGGCTATAGAGTGACATCACATCTGGTCACCTGATTCTGTGATTTCTACACTACCCTCCTCACTGACAAGAAGCTGAACCAGAATCTAGCACAGATGTGTCATAATACACACCTAGAATTTTGCTAATACTTCTTCTAGCATATGGAGACTGTAAAACAATTCCAACCTTTTTATTCATCCTGTAGAATCTAACCAGCCATTCTCTGGAACTCAGGGTAGCAATTAGTTCACCACTAAGGAAATAAGAGCCTAGGCCTTTCCCAGACACTGAGTCTCTGGCTGCATTCAGGCCTGTGAAATAAAATTGTTATAGCCTAAACCAAGTAATTTAATTTCAAACTGTTTTTCTTCAAGTAAGCTGAGCTTCCAGTATTCTCTTTTAAACTATATACAGTTCCCAGTTACAACAGTACAGCCTGATATAAATTAATATTTCTTTTCTGCCCAGCATGACCCACTGTTGATACATTTTTAGCACAAGCAACTTTACAAATACATTTTTAACATATATATCTGTATCAAATTACATAAAATTATTTACAAAACTCCAGCTAGATATGCTGACATATGTTACACATGCACATCCCTACTTTCTCTGGCATAGCTGGCACTATCTCACATTATCACAGTTCCCAATATTGTGTACGTAAAGCAAACATACAGCAAAAATACTTCAGTGCCTAAGTAAGTAATACATATTTGTTGGAGCTATGATGAACAGCAATTATTATACATTTTGTTTATTTATTTACTCTAACCAGTCCTACAATAGTTGTTTGGATAGTCCTGTGGCAGAACATTTTCATAGAGCACATGGAGGCTCATAAGACAGTTTATTTTTGTGTTTTAGGAAGACCACACTTAGACAGGGGAGGCATTCCTACTCACAAATAGTTGGAAATGGAGGGGAGGCATTCCTACTCACAAATTGTTGGAAATGGAGACTAAATTTATATTAAATTACAGCACTATGCAATCTAGGGGAAATGAATCTGGAAGTTAATCTGAATTTTTAATTTGTTGTATAATTATGAATATATAATGTTTTAGTGATAAAGTTTTCTTGTGTATGGTACAACATTAATTATAAGTATTTAATCAATTTAAGTGATTGGATGTTTAATAATTTGCAGTGGTATTTAAAAGCTGCCTGGTGTATTTTTAATATCATTCCTTTAAGGCATTTAGCTGAAGTACCAGAAGTACAGTAAAGTAATTTTGAGCAGCTAACTTTGTGGCTCAGTTTTTTTTTATTTGTTATACTGCTTCACATCAGTATTTGCTTTTTTTTCATGTCACTGAAGGGAGCCTCAGCTTGTGCTACTCATATCAAGATGCAATAGGAAAAGTTATTATTTATGAATTTACTTAAAGAAAGTGAAGAGAAATTAGCTTCCAGTGATCCTTGGTTGCTAGAAAATGGGGACAGCCATGCTTCAAAGTTTGAACTGGAGTGTCTAATGTCCAAGGAGGTAACGTCATTTTATGACACTAGACTGCTCGATAAATATCTTAGCCTTAATGTTGCTCAGACAGGGCTAAGAGTGGATAAACTATCAGCTTACGAATTTGTGGAAGATGAATCAGATCTGCTTGAAGAATGGAAGCAAATCTCTATACAGTGTACTTTGAACTGGTTAAAAGTATTAGTCAAAAGAAATTTAAGGTCGTACCAAAGGGTACAGCAAAACATTTTACATCTCCAGGACAATTCACTCAATGAAACATCTGAGTTTATTTTTTCCAACAAAATTAAGACAATTAAAGCAGTGTCGCTAAAGCTGAAACAGAGGCTGTGGAAAGGAAAAAAAAGCTAAATCGAGACATCAGGTATTTTAAGGATGACCTTATTTTTTCTTGGCAAAGTATAACATGAGTGAGGTCACAGGTGAGATCTTCCGAGAGATCCCATACATTGCAAGATTCTTCTATATCCTCCGGTGAGACAGTGTTGAGCAAAAAGAGCACTTCTTTTGAAGAGATTCATGAAAGAGAAGGTGTCATAACAATGGCACATCAGGAAGAAACACCAGTTTTCAGTACAATAGAGAAAGAGTTCAGAAGAATTATGGGTGAGGAAGAAGACAGAGAATCTACATATGCTCTTATCAGTAGCATCAGGAGATCAAAGGAGACTGTTACAGACACCTTAAGTAAGTAAGTTAATACGTGGGACAGTCTGCATATTGTTAACTTATCTATCAACATGGACATTAAAAGTTTGTTATTAAAAGGTATTAAATTTGCACCAACTAGAATACCAACATTAGCTGATGTTATTTTAGATGTGAAACATTTTTGTAGGAAATTACACTTGAAAGTGTATTTTCATAACAGTGAAGTGAACTTAATTATGGAAAATGATGCAAAATGTGAGGGTGAAGATTCACTGATAAATATGTCAATACATGAAAATGTGTTTTTTGAGTTCTCTGAAGATGGTTCGGCATATGTTTGAGATACGTTTTCTGGTGAAGGGAATAGTGGTGATTTGTTCTGCACGGGTATGGCAAACTTTTTGTTCCTGCTTTTTCTAGTAACAGCAAATTCCTGCCTCCTAAATTATTTACTGTTGTTCAGAGTTTTGAAAAAGTACAGTTTTGTACCTACCATAAATGTAGATGTCCGAACTGGATAGCATCTGCCGTCATAACAAATGGGGTTGTCCTGTCGTCAGGCAGCCCTTCGGTCGGCTGGACTCCAAAGTCTGGGTCCGGCTTTGGCTGATGTCGCACTTCACCCGACGTCATCTCTGCTGGTCTTCGGGTATAAAGGCATCAGCCGACGCCATTTTCCTCAGTGTTTCTTGCCCCAGATGCCAGTTGCCCTCTTGGAAGGCTAAATTTTGGATAAATGCCAATGTTTCCAAAAAGGTAGAAGGCAAACACAAAAAATAAGCATGTATGTACATATATACAAACAAATACACCATAAGAGACTCCCCAGCTAGCTATTAGGAGGGTAAATACCTAGGAGTACCACAGAGGGAAGGAGGGTGGGTAATCCTGACTGCAGATGCTATCCAGTTCGGACATCTACATTTATGGTAGGTACAAAACTGTACTATGTCCTTCATGGATGCATCTGCAGTCATAACAAATGGGTAGAATACCATAGCCAAACTAGGGGTGGAGGAAGAAAAATTATGGTGTAGTTAGGATCCCTTGCAGTACAGCAGTGGCAAACCCTGCTCGGGATCTAGAGTATAGAGGTAAATTATAATGCTTGGCAAATGTATGCACGGAGGTCCAAGTAGCCGCCTCAATAATGTCCTTGGTTGCCACTCCTCGTAAGAAAGCTGTGGTAGTGGCTGTAGCCCTTGTAGAATGAGGTCTTATGTTCTGTGGAATTGGTTTTCCATGGTAGGAGTAACAGAATCTTATGCAATTTCCTATCCATTTGGAGATTGTCTGTTTGGAAATTGCTTTTCCTTCCCTTCCTGTTGCATAGGCTACTAAAAGCTGGTCAGTTTTCTGTTACTTTTGGTTCTGTCCAGGTAGTACCGTAACTGCCTATGTACATCCAAGGTATGCAGCAGTCTTTCCCCCCTGTTCTGTGGATTGGGAAAGAAGGTAGGAAGGTGGATTGCCTGGTTTAAAGACACTCTGGATACCACCTTAGGCATAAATGTAGGATTAGTTCTCATGGACACCCTATCTTGATGGAAGATTAGGAAGGGTTGCACTGCCATTAAGGCCTGTAGTTCCGAAACCCTCCTTGCTGAAGTAATTGCCAGTAGGAAAGCAGTTTTCCATGACAGGTGTTGCAGATCTGCTGTTGCTGCTGGTTCAAACGGAGTGAGTGTCAACTTTTCTAGCACAAAGTTCAAGTCCCATGCTGGTAATGGTGGTTTCCTAGGAGGTTTTACATTCTTGATCCCTCTGAGGAACTGCCTGAGTAGAGGATGCGAAAAGACAGGTGGATCGAAGCTGTATTCTGCTGAAATAGCTGACGCATGTATCTTGATGGAGGAATAGGACAGGCCTGTATGCAGAAGCTCTGCCAAGTACTCCAGAATGTTGGCAATATCTATGTTCGACACATCTTTTCCTCTTTCAGTACTCCAAATGACAAACCTTTTCCATTTTCCTGCATAGTTCCTTCTTGTTGAAGGTCTGCGGGCTTCAAGGATAATGTCTTTAACCCTTTGGGAAAGGTCTGGGTTAGTTGCTGCTATGTGATGTTCCAGGCAGTCAGTTGCAAGGTTTTTAGGTTTGGATGCATGATGTTGTAGTTGTTCTGAGTTAACATCAAAGGCATCAGGGGTATTGACCACATTCTCTCCCGAGACATGCTCCTCAGCAATGGGTACCAGTGTTGTCTTGGCCAATTCGGAGCTATCAGGATTATCCTTGGACGTTCCTCTTTGATTTTCAGTAGTACCTTGTGCATCAAGGGAAGAGGTGGAAATGCATATGCTGTCAGGCCTTTCCAGCTGAAGGATAGAGAGTCCACCTTCCATGCAAGTGGGTGGAATGTCCTTGTGCAGAATTTTTTGAGCTGGTGATTGAGTGGGGATGCGAATAGATCTATTTGTGGCATTCCCCATTTCTTTGTGATGGCCTTGAAGATGTCCGGGTGTAACATCCATTTGTGAGCATTCGAGGTGGTTCTGCTTAACATGTCTGCTAGGGTGTTCTCTTTTCCCGGCACAAATATTGCCTGTAACTGGATGTTGTAGCTCAGAGCCAGATTCCAAAGGTCCAAAGTCATTCTGCATAGGGGGTATGAATGAGTGCCTCCCTGTTTGTTGATGTACCACATGACTGTGGTGTTGTCTGTCCTTATCATCAAATGGCCTTCTTTGAGGAATGGTCTGAATTTTTGGATTGCCAGTTTTATTGCCAGCATTTCTTTTTGGTTTATGTGCAGGTGCAGCTGGTCTTAAGAGTCCACAATCCTTGTATGCATTTGTCCAGCATGTGCGCCCCCCATCCTAGGTCTGAGGTGTCCGTTGTGATGGTTTGGCTTGCTCGAAAGTTGTGGAAGGGTAAGCCTGGGTTTGACTGGCATGCTTGAGCCCACCATAGAAACTCCTGTTTTAGGCATGGGATTAGTGGGATTTCTGTTTCTAAGCTGTGCCTGTGTTGAGACCATAAATTCTTTAGGTACCACTGTAGCTTTCTCATATGCAGTCTGGCATGTGGGACCAAGATTATGCATGATGCCATGAAGCCCAAGGCCTGTAGAACTTTTCTTGCTGTTAGTTTGTTCTGCTTTGTTAATGCCAAGAAGTAAAGAGGGAGTTCTTTTTGTTTTTCTGCAGTTAGGAATGCCATTTGTTTTACTGTGTCCAATTCAGCCCAAGAATGTTCTTGTTTGGGATGGTATCAGCCTTGACTTTTGTAAATTGACTGTGTATCCCAGGGCTTGTAGCAAGTAAATGACCCTTTGTAAATCTGTTGTCAGCTTGCTTTTGTTGTCCGCTTGTAACAGGCAGTTGTCCAGGTATGGATAAATTTGGATTCCCTGTAGTCTGCAGTGAGCGATTACTGATGCCAGGCATTTTGTGAATACTCTGGGCGCAGTAGATAAGCCAAAGGGCAATGCTGAGAATTGATAATGCTCTGATCCTGCAAGAAATCTGAGGTATCTTCTGCAATTTGGTCGAATGGGGACGTGCAGGTATGCCTCCTTGAGATCTAGAGTTACCAGCCAACACTCCTTGCCCAGCATGGGAAGAAGTTGCTGTAGGGTCAGCATTTTGAATTTTGGGACAATGATGTATGTGTTTAAGACGGACAGGTCGAGAATAGGTCTCCAACTTTTCTCTTTTCTTGGTACTAGGAAGAGTCTGGAGTAGAATCCTTTGCCCTGTTCTGTTATTGGTACTCTTTCCACAGCTCTCATCTTTGCTAATTTCGCTATCTGCTGTAGAGCTTCTGTTTTTTGATTTGGAGGTAGGTTTGGCATTCCTCTTTTACTGGTAAGGTGTGGAAGTGGAACCAGTAGCCTTGGTCTATGGTTTGCAAAATCCACTTGTCTTTTGTGATATAGTGCCAATTTTTCGAAAATAAGGCTAACTTTCCGCCTAAAGGTGCTGCTATTTGCTCCCTGGTAGGCGGTGTCAGGGCCAAGTCACTGTGATTGTCCTGTTGCAGTGGCAGTGGTTGTGTCTGTGCCTCGGTTATTGCCTTGCCACTGTCGTCCTCTGTAGGCACCTCCTCTGGATTGATTTCTGCCTCTAGAGCATCTATTCCTGCCCCTTTGTGATTTTGTGGAGTCTGGAAAGGACCAATTTTTGGCAGGCCAGTTCCTGCTAAACCTTGGGGGCTGAACCTGTAAGAAATCTTTAACTGTTTGTACAGATTTTGCCTTTTCTTCCATTTTCTTCATTACTTGCTGGGCAGGTGTACCAAATAGACTGGCCTTATCCATAGGAGCATCTAACAGCTTTGCTTTAACATGATCCGGTAAGACCTGTTCTTTCAACCATGCATGCCTTCTTATCACTGTGCCAGTCATGGCTGATCTAAATGAAGCCTCCAGTGCATCATAGCCACATTTTAAGGAATGGTTACTAACCTGTTGGATGTTATTCACCATTTCTAATACATATTTCTTATCTAAGGATTCATCAGAGGACAGTTTTTAGTTAACTGATCAAGCATAAACTCTTGGTATTGGATCATATGAAACTGACAGTTTAAAGCTCTAGCTGAGAGAGTAGCAGAGGTGTAAACTTTTTTCCCCCATCTCTCTAAGGACCTGGATTCCCTTTCAGAAGGAATAGGGTTTATTGCTGAGGTCGAGGCCACTGCCTTAGGCCCCTGGGATATAGTTTCGGGATCTGCAAGTGGGGCCTTGTATAGGTGGTGATGAGTGTCTGGCACCCTGTAAAATCTATCTGGTTTGGCAGGGGCTGGAGGTAAAGAATCAGGAGCAGTGCAAACATCATTAAATGCATCATCCACAACAGGCAGTACAGGAGGTATAGCTAAGGGCCTATGTTGTGGTAAGTGCAGAAAAGTCCTAAGCCTTTTCTTGAATCTGAGAAATCTTGTCCCTGCCATTGGAATTGTTCTCTCATGGCATGTAAGGTTTCCCCAAAGGAAAATTCCTCTGGTGGAGAGGCAGCTGGAATGGATTCTTCAGCATCGGAATCTTCATAAGTAGAAAAGGAGCCTCTGGCTGGTCTGTAATGTCTGAGTCATGCGCAGAATCATCAGAGGACACTGGCTCGGGGGCTCTGCCCTAGGTCTCTTTTCTGGGGGCTGAGAGGCCCTGTCTGGGTGAGATTGGGATCCCCTAATTAAGGATATTAAATCCTCTGCCAGAGTAAGCATTTGTGAACTTGAAGTGGGCCTGTGTGAGGGGGCTTAACAGGCACTGATTTAACAGATTTGGCTGCTTTAGCCCTGGCAAAGGCCTTAATAGACATGGCTGCAGGAGGCCTAGCAGCACCACGTGCTGGGGTAGAGACATCCAAAGGGATGGTGTCTGATAAATCACTAGGAACCACAATTGTAGGCAAAATTTCTGAGGCCGATTCAAGTAAGGTAGCAGGAGCCTCAGTAGTAGTCATGGATTCGGCTGAAGATTGACCGGTTTTCTCGGTTTCGGCCGAAACCGAGACACTCGCGGCTTGCTTAACCGTGGTTTCGGCCGAAACCACGGACCGCGAGTGTTGGTCTTTTTCTTTGCGTTTTTTAACAATTTGGGTAGTCGGAGGATCCGACGGCATAATGTACGCAAAATCTGAGCCGAAAAACTGTTCAGCAAACTCCGACCGACGCCTAAGCGTTCGTCGGTTGAAGGAAGCACAGGCCGAACAGGCTGCTACGTCGTGGTCTGGGCCTAAGCAAGGCAGACAGTAAGAGTGGAAATCTTTATGAGGTATTTGTTTCCCACAAGTTAAACAGTTATTGACTTTTTCTGACATTGGCTGAGGCAAGAAAGAGTCCCCAACGGGGTACTTAGCTTTTAGAAGTCTTCGAAGTAGTATTCGGTAGTAGTAATCTCTGGATCTGACCGACCGGCACTTGCGAACAGCTTCTTCTTCGGGCGCCACCAGCAAGAAAGACTGAGGAAAATGGTGTCGGCTGATGCCTTTATACCCGAAGACCAGCAGAGATGACGTCGGGTGAAGTGCGACATCAGCCGAAGCCGGACCCAGACTTTGGAATCCGGCCGACCGAAGGGCTGCCTGACGACAGGACAACCCCATTTGTTATGACTGCAGATGCATCCATGAAGGACATCAATCTTTGTAAGTAGGTCAAAGTAGAATATTTAAAATGTATTAAGTTTGAAAAACATTTAAGTAAAGATGAATGGTTGGCCCTTAAGACACTTCATAATTTAAGTGATGAATATATTTTAGACAAGCTGAGAAAAGTGGTAATTGGGTGATATCATCCAAAATGGGATATGAGAAAATGGTGTGTGATCTGTTATTGAATGAGAGAGAGTACCAAAAATTATCCTACAACCCCCTTTGTGAATTTTGCTCTATGTTGATGGAGATCATGGAGAGGGGTGAAAGGCTGGGATGTCTGATGGCTGCAGATGTTAGAAAATTATATATTAAACATCCAATGGACCCAGCCTTTTATACTATCCCAAAAATACAGAAAAATGTAAGGAAACCCCCTAGGAGACCTATGGTATCTGGGTAAATGCCTATTTGGAAAATGTAGGTGTTTTGTTGGACACACATCTGAAGAAGCATTTAGATAGGATTCCTTCTCACATAAGGAACATTACAGAATTTTGCAGTAATGTGAAGGGAATGTTGTGGTTCAATGATTATTATTGGGCCACAATATATGTCAAGTCCCTATATACATGTATCAAAAGGAGATGGGGACTGGAAGCTGCTGAAAAAAATGGTTGGGGAAGGGCCACATATGACCTATTTGATTAAGTTGCTGGAATTTTATCTTGCTCACAATTATTTTAGATTTGGAAGGGATTTTTTTTGCAAAGAGAAGATACAGCAATGGGAGACTTTTTTGCTCCATCTTATGCCATTATATTTATGGCTCATTTTGAAAACAGTTCATGTATCCTACCAATTTTTTTCAAAAAATGTTGCTATATACAAATGTTATTTTGATGATTTGATTTTTGTTTGCAAAGGGGACATGAAATTATTTGATTGGTTTGTGAGTACGTTAAAGCAGAATAATTTCTGGTTAGAGCTCACCCAACATGACTATCACAATTTCAATGCAGATTTTGGATACAGATCTTATTATTAATAAGAACTTAGTACAAGTTAAACCATATCAGAAAGCTACAGCTGTAAATATTTTTTTTACATGCAAGTAATATGCACCTACCTCATTTATTTAGAATCTTCCTTATGGTGAATACAAACAGGTTTTCACAAACACTTGTGAGGAGAGTTTAATAGAGGAGGAGGTAGTAAAGGAAAAGTTGTTGAAGAGAGGTTACTCCTTGAACACTTTAAGTAAAGCCAATAAGAAGTTGGAAAAAAAGTGGGAGTAGGAGAAAGAAAAGACATAGGTCATGGACAGTTTGGCCATTTATGGGGGCAGAAAGAACTTGATAAAGAAACATATTTTGTCACCAGATTTTCTCCTTTTTCACAAATTTTGAGAAATGTGGTGAATGACTTGTGGCCATTGATTAGTCAGGATAATTATTTGGTTGATCTTTTTCCTAAAATGGTTACATTTTAGTAAGGGTAGGTTTCCTTTGTGTGTGGAAGGTGTAAAGTCTGTAAGAGAATTAGGAACATTTCTGGCAGCAAAATAAATAGTAGAGTTTTTTAACTCAGTGTAAAGATTCAACTGTGTTTTATGTGGTGTACTGTATGCAGTGGGTTGTGAATTTACTCCAACAAGATGGTACACTGATCAGACAAAAAGGAGGGTTAAAGTACTTATTATTGAACATTTGGGGGATATCCAAAATAGCTGTTTGGATAGTCCAGTGGCAGAACATTTTCATAGAGGCATGGGGGCTCATATGACAGTTTATTTTTTATTGTTTTAGGTAGCCCACACTTAGACAGGGGAGGCATTCTTACTCACAAATTGTTGGAAATGGAGACTAAATTTATACTATGCAACCTAGGGGAATGAGTCTGGAAGCTAATCTGAATTTTTAATTTTAAAATTATTAATATATAATGTTTTAATAATAACATTTTCTTGTGTATGGTACAACATTAATTATAAGTAATCAATTTGAGTGATTGGATGTTTATTAATTAGCACAGGTATTTAAAAGCTGCCTGGTGTGTTTTTTAAATCATTCCTGGAAAGCATTTAGCCAAGGTACCAGAAGCACAGTAAAGTAATTTTGAGCATCTAACTTTGTGGCTCCATTTTTTTTTTTAATTGTAGTCTATATTGTAGTCCTGCAAAAAGCCAGCTGGTTACTCATCAAGGAGCTCATTGCTCCTATTTATTCAAATTGCTAAGACTGGAAAGCTTCCTTTTTTAATCAGAAAAATAACACTTCTGACGTCCCAATATAACCTATGTTGTTACTCCAGTGATATCCTAGCCCTAAGACTCCCTCAGAACAAACTACACTGCATTAAATGCTCATCAACATGCAGCTGCAAAACCTGAGATGCCCTTGCAGTTTCTCACAAGGGTCTCAGAGACTACAAATGGTTCTAACATCAGCTACTAAACATTCTAGCAAACAGTTGAAATGACATTATTTCCCCAACCTGAGAGCAGGCCAAACCATTCTGGATTCTTTGCACTCCTCATAACACAAATACTATGTAATACTCTCATCATCCAGCTTATGAATGTAACCTTAAGCTAATACCTCTACAGATGGTAACAGTGGTTTTATGATTCTGTCACAATGAAATGGAATCCTGTAACTATGTTATTCATATTATGTATATACTATACATATTGTACATATTGTTTGTGTTTTCATGATAAGATGAGTTTTTAGTGACATTTTTAAGACCTTATGGTGTGCTTTGTTATGTATACATCACTATATAACAAAATTCTCTTCTTATGGGGAAGCTGAGCTACGGCTGATATAGTTTCATTCTGAATCAAAGCATTATTCAGCAAATACATTCACATAAATTAAACAGATAATTAAATTCTGTAGAAGTGCAGAATGAAAGTGACTGAAATGCGCATGTGATATCCCTCTCCAAAAAACAAGTAATCTCTGTGGTATCCCCAAAGTCTCAAAACAACCCACTAAACAAGTGTGGTGGGTCCAAAAACAAAACAGTGTAAGAAACGTCTGTGTGTGGAAGATTTTCAGTCCATACATCTCTAGTTAATCACTGTATATTAATCAGATCAGACAACAGTAGTAGATGTAACGAACTTAAACTCGTCTTAAATCAAAACAAAACAAAACAAAAATAAGTAATAGAAAATATATATAATTGTACAGCATTATTAAGTATTTGAAAGTAATCCAAGCAAGGCAGGCAGTCTGTTTCCAGTCAAAAATCCTTTAAGTACACAGACAAATGATGCAAGTAAAACAAAAATAGAGTAATAATTTCCTCACAAGCCTTCTAAATATATATATATATATATATATTTATCAGGCAAGGGAGTGGTTTATTGTGCTGTAAAACAAAATGTTATTGGTACACATGTTAAATTCACATCCCTTCCCCCATCAGTGTGACATTTGAGCTGGTCCTGCCCTACTTAGTAGCTGTCATAATAATATAACCCTTACGTACTTTAATGATGTGTTACCTCTTATTAAACCAGATTATTAAGTCTGTGATTTTTATCCAATATACTACATGGCTGGAAATATATCAAACTTAGTCCATTTGACAATCAAAAATATATATAAATATATACATATACATTTTGCATGTAAAAATAAATTTCTATTTTCATAACCTATTGTTAACAAAGATCGCTTTCGTCCTTCTAGACTTCTTCAGATCTGTGTACAACAACCCTAAAAACTATCTATAAAAATATATATAATTGTATAATTAGTTAGTATTGTTATTACACATCATTTTGAATAAAGTGGAAAAAAGAACCAGAAAAAGAACAAAGAAAAATAACAAAAAATGCACATATGATGATGGAAACAAAATATACACTTAAATTGCAAATTGCTTGGATTACTTTCGAATACTTAGTAATGCTGTACAATTATATATTTTCTATTACTTATTTTTTGTTTGCTTTGTTTTGACTTAAGACGAGTTTAATTTCGCTACTTCTACTGCTATTGTCTGATCTGATTAATATACAGTGATTAACTAGAGATATATGGACTGAAAATATTCCACACAGAGAAGTTTCTTACACTGTTTTGATATCCCTCTCCCAAACACTTCAAAGTGGTAGCCTACATAGTTTATTCTGACATAAACTATTTAATTTATCAAGCTGCAAATAACGCAGACAGATTATGCCAACAATCTACACTTACATTTCACTGTACTTATAAAACTCATTCTTCATATTTTCAGGATAATTTATATATAAACAGCTGGATTCTAATGGAGCTGTTGCAGTATTTCAGGAGACTCAGAAGACGAGACGTATACTTACAAGAGAAAATCTGACCAGGAAAGTGACAAATACAAATTACCAGGACTAACCAGTCTACCCATTTAAGCTTTTTAGTTGTGTTAAACTTAAATGATGTACTTACCAGAATGCTAGACTTCTCTTGTCTCTGTCCAGGCACCGGACTGGTGCTTCTGATGGTCTCTAGAGATGGTAATGAACTCCTCACAATTCAAGCACTTCCCTACCCATAATCTCCTGCTCATGCCACCTTTTCCAATTCAAGAATGCCAGTGTTAACTATACAGCTACATGTAAAAAGAGAGGAAAAGAAAGGAAATTAAACAAAGGTTCACACATCGATCCCTCAAAAGTGACAGTCTGGTTGGGGTGAAGGGCAGGTTGGTCCAGCATTCAGAGGCCAGAGAAATCTAATGTTCTGTTAAGTACAGAAGTTAAATATTCCTCAGGTCACGTCTGGGCACTAGAACAGCAGGATAGAGTCCCCAGCTAACAAGAGTGGCCCAGCCCAGCAAACCAATAAGGATGGTCACACCAAAGGATGCTCTCCTTCTAGAAATAGAATTGAAACTGTAATGTTTAGCAAAGGTATGCAAAGAAGACCAGGCAGCTGATGATGGTATCTGATCAAGTGGAAAGTTACATAGGAAAGCCATGGACATAGTTTGAACCCTACTGGAGTTAGCCATTAGTGGAAGAGAAAGCTAGCTGCCTGCTTCCTGATGTGTAACAGAATGAAATACAATTTGACAACTATTTTGCAAATGTAACGTTGGTAATCTTTTGACACAGTCTATGGGACAAAAAAGGCTGATAAAAGTTGTTGGTATTTCCTGAAAATGTTTGTGTGATCGAAGAAGAACATTAGTTGTCTACGAATGTCCAAATAATGTAACAAGTACTGTCCTTTAAAAGTATATTTTGGAAAAATACTGGTAAGTGGGTACACTGACTTAGATTAGCCTGGGTAGCTGTTTTGGGCATAAAGGAAAACAATGCATGGGTACTGAGAAGAGAGGGTCTGAAGCTCAGAGGATATTCTTATGATTGTAAGAGCTATCAATAAGACCATGTCATGATGAGAACTAGAAATCAGCTGAACCGACTGTTTCAAAGGGAGGTCTAATTATACACTCAAGCACAACGTTAAGGTCCCAAGCTAGAGCTAGTCCGACTAATGAAGGCATGGAATAAAAATAAAACTTTGATGAAGGCCTTACATGAATATCATATGGCCAATAAAGGAGTTGGAAATTCCTTCTGAAAGCAAGAAATTACTGCCAAGTGGACTTTAATTAAAGTGTTACTGGCTCCTTTTTTGTACAATTCTGTTATAAAGAACTTATAATATATATAATATATAAAAAACACTTCCTTCAAGGGTATTGGAATAGGCAAAATGTGTCTGCCATAAACCCACTACAAGAATTTTTCCATTTACCCTTATAAATCTTTCTGGCTGAGCTTTTCTGAGAAGCTGTAATCAGCTCAACTTCTGGAGGGAAGAGAAAGTTCCTGCAATTACTAGAACTGAAGAAATTAAGCAGTTAGTCAAAAGGCACTGAATAGCCAGATGAGGCTATATAGATAGGTGACTTATCAGAGCTGAGCTCTGTAGGAGAAAAATGGGTTTCTTCTTCAAGTGAAGCCACAGCAAGGGGAGCCAAGTCTGGTGGGATTAGAAGGGGGCTATGAGAAAAAGTTGAACCTTGCAAACCTTGGTTTTCTATAACAGTCTTGGTAACAGAAGAAGTGGGGCATAGGAGTAGAAGAAATCTGTAGCCAGTCATGGGAGAATGCATCTCTGAATGTCTGTCCTTCTTGGGAAAAAGAAATTATGTCTTACCATAACGTTTCATCTATGTTGTTCATCTTCTTTCATTCATCACTGATGGATTTGGTTCCGAGACCTCGGAACCGAGTCGGTCTATTACCAAGCTCGCGCCAGCCAAAAAACTCTTGAGCCAAGTTTCTACCCAGAATGCCCTTTTCCCTGTTATCTCAGATCAAGTTTGCTAAGAAAGGAAGTAAAGCTGAGGCCACTTCTGCGCAAATACCCTAGGGCACCTCTTAGACCCAAAGCATCCCCCCAGGAGCCTTTGGAGGGTGGAAAGTGATGAATGAAAGAAGAATAACACAGATGGAATGTTATGGTAAGAAGTAACTTCTTTATCTGATGTTGTTAATCTTCTTTCCATTCATCGCTGATGGGACAGAATCCCAAGCTACCTTGAGGTCCGTGGGTGGCCCTTATGGAAGAACATTCCTGAGTACCACAGAGCCGAAGGCAGCTCTCCCTCTGGAGACCTAGTCCAATTTGTAATGATTGATAAAGGTATGAGGCTTAGCCCAAGTAGCTGCTGCGCAGATGTCATCCATGGAAACCCTGGAATGAAATGCTATAGATGTTGCGATAAATCTAGTGGAGTGAGCTTTAACTTTTAGCATAGGTTCATTATGGAGGGAATAGATGAAGTGTATGCAGTCCCTTAGCCATCTTGATAATGTAACCTTGGAAACAGCCTCTCCCATTTTGGGCCCAGAAAAGGGGATGAAAAGCTGTTCAGATTTACAGATAGGTTTGGTCCTGTCTAGGTAAAATCTCAATTGTCTATGTACGTCTAAGGAGTGAAGGCAATACTCTCCTCTATTGGGAAAATTCAGAAAAAACACTGGTAGACCAATGGTCTGGCTAAGCAGAATTCAGAAACAACTTTGGGAAGAAAGGATGGATTCATCCGAAGTGATACTCTGTCTTTATGAAAGACCAGATAGGGTCTCTTGATACACAATGCCTGCAGCTCCGAGACTCTTCTGGCAGAGGTAATGGTTACCAGAAACAAAGACTTCCAAGACAAAAACTTTAGGTCACACTTAGCAGCAGGTTCAAAGGGTGTCTGAGTTAAAGACTGAAGGACTAGAGTGAGGTTCCATGGTTCCACGGGCTGTCTGACAGGAGGTGTAATACGAGAGCTCCCCTTGAGGAAAGCCTTGCAAAGGTATAAAGAGATAAGAGGGGTGCCATCTATACCACTGTGGAAATTGCCGTTAGATGTACTCGAACCATAGAGGCAGAGGCTACATTATCAAAAAACCTAGTCAATTCCTGAAGCACTGCAGTAACTGGAGCCGAATATGGGTCTAGCATGTTATCCTTTAACCAGATGGAGAAGCATTTCCATTTATCCTGATATAGTCTTCTGGTGGATGGTTTGTGAGAGACCAGAATGATGTCTGTAACAGGAAAGGAGAGATATGCTTGCCTGGTGACTAGTGGAAGTGGAGAAACCAAGCTGTCAGGCTGAGACTTGACAGATTTGGGTGACTCAACCCTTGGGGGTGAGTAATCAGATCTGGTAGAGGATCTAGAATCCACGGCGGGTATACTAGGTGAGGCCGAAGGAAGGGGAACCAAACTTATTGAGGCCAGAATGGGGCTATGAGGATCACCTTGCATCTCAACCAAAGAGCTTTCTTTAGAAATTGTGGGATCAGAGGGATGGGAGGATAAGCATAAAGAAGTCCCGTGGGCCAATTGTGGATCACAGCATCCCTCAGTGATTCCCCCTCCAGGAGAAGTAGATCGAAATAGAGGATACATTTGGTGTTTGATGGAGAAGCGAAATGATCGCAGCAAAGCTGGCCCCAGTGGCTGAAGATTACAGATGCCACCTCGGAGTTGAGGGACCACTCGTGGGGCATGAGGACGCATCTGCTCAGTTTGTCCGCAATCACGTTGGAGATCCCTAGGATATGTGTTGCTATCAGAAAGCGGTTGGAAGCTATTGCCCACTACCAAATTCTCATGGCTTCTCAACATAGGGGGTAGGACTTGGTTCCTCCTTGCTTGTTGATGTACCAGGCCACTGACATATTCTCTGATTGAATTGCAATTGTCCTGGAATGGAGAGCCGAATGGAGGGCCTGCAATGCTAACAGCATGGCTCTCAGTTCCAGAACACTGATATGCAGGGGAGCCTCTGAGGTGGACCATGTGCCTTGGACAGTCTTTTCCTGGAAATGACCCCCCCCACTCAATCAGGGAAGCATCCATGGTCACAATGGCTGTGGGCTGAGGAGGTTGAAATGGGTGACTCCAGAGATCTAGGTCTGGCCTTATCCACCAAAGCAGGCCCTGTTTGCAGGAGTTGGTTACTCAAATCTGGTAATTGAGGGGTGTAATAGTTTGGGAACCACTGACACAGAATGAGCCATTGCAGAATCCGCATGTGTAGCTTTGCTAGAGATAATATTGGGATTGATGCAGCCATAGAACCTAGGGCCTGAAGAACTTCCCTTGCAGAGACTGTTGTATGAGATAGTATCACCCGGAGTTGAAGCCTCAATCGATGGAGTCTGTGAATTGGAAGTGATAACAGACAGGACTGAGTACTGAACACTGCTCCAATTAACTCTATTTGTTGTGTAGGGATAAGGTCTGATTTCTCCCAATGTATCGTTATTCCCAAGAATTCTGCCAGAGAGGGAGTGTATAGTGAAGTGATGTTACGAGAAGATGCTCGGTGGGGATGGTAAGGAGCCAGTTATCTAGATATGGAATCACCCGGAATCCTTTTGGTCTCAAGTGAGCTGTTACCACTGCCATGCATTTCATGAACATTCTGGGGGCTGTAGAGAGACTGAATGGCAGGGCATGGAATTGGTAATGATTAGCTCCTAGCCAGAAGCGAAGCAGACTCCTGGAGCGTTTAACCATCTTGATGTGGCAATACACATCCTGGAGGTCTGTCGAGCACATCCAGTCACTTTCTCTTAAAAAGGGAAGGATGGACTGAACCATAACCATCTGGAATTTGGTTTGGGTGACATACTTGTTTAAACTGCTGAGATCCAAAATGGGTCTCCCGTCCCATCTTTTTTGGCACCAAAAAGAATCTCGAGTAAAATCCAGATCCGCATTGGTCTGGTGGGACTGGTTGGATGACTCTTTTTTGAGACAGCTTTATAATCTCTGAAGCTGCTTCTTCCCTTTGACTGGGTGGAACATTGGGAAGTTTTCTTGGAACTATTGATTGAAAAGAAAGGGGAATGGTGTAACCTCTGGTGATAATGTTCTACACCCAACGATTGATGGTGATAGGTTGCCAGGCAGCTTGGTGCAGAGAAAAACAACCCCCGACTTCTTCCAGAGGTAAGCAACTGAGCCATCCCTCAGGAGTGCTGATAAGGCTGTCCAGAGAAAGAGTCCCTGGGACCTTGGTTACAAGGACCCCCTCTGCCTCTATAGGGGTGTCTTCCAGAATTGTTACCCCCTCTGCCTCTGGGAGTATCATCACCATGTGCGGCATGGAAAGGACCCTGAGATTTCTTATGCCACATTTTCCCACTCCTCTGATTCCTGGAAAAGATACGTTGAGGATTGGAAAACTGTAGGCCTACAACAGACAGGGTTTTTCTGTCTTGCTCACACCTGGCTAGTGTGTTCTTCACTTTGGAGCCAAAAAGGGACGAAGCTTCGATGGCAGCATTCAGAATGGAAGACTTGAAGGGATCCATGAGGTCACAAATGCACATCCAGGCATGACACCTCATAACAATGCCCAAACCCGCTGCTCTAGCTGCCCCTTCGGTCACGTGTGACAGCAACCTCATAGACGAGTTGGATATTGATTCCAGGGTTGCGAGCTGCAAGGCCACTTTGCCTCTGACCTCGTCAGACAACTGTCCTGCAAGCGTCACAGAGAGTTCAAAGATCAAGTCCCTCTGGAGCCTCGTATAATGTGCCAAATAATTCAGAGACTGTCCTTGATCCCAAAACATGCTTCCTAAGTCTGTCCACCACCCGGGACTCCTTTTTGGGCTGGTGGACAGTGGGACTTTCCTCAGCCAAGTCCTTTTTTGTGGCCGCCACCTCCACCATACCATCATCTGGTATCCCTTTGGACCAATGCGGGTTCTTCTCAGGAGGGGAAGGAGTTTCGTCTGGTCTCCCAGGGATCCCCTCAATGGAATCATGGTTCTTCCAAATGTACTGCACAACGAGCTGGATGAGCTCATCGGCAGGCAGGTCATCCAAGAGGTAGAAGGCCAGGCACGAAAAGCCTGCAGGAACACAGACTCCACAGACAAAGGGTTGGAGGGCTTCCAGTCACCTCTCTTCTTTAACATCTCCAGGATGTCTCCGAAGGAGACATCATCAGGAGGTGACCATGGGGACCCTTCACCATCATCGTAATCCGTGTCTTCCATTAAGGACTCCTCGGGTGAGTCCATGTGCTTCCTCTTGCATGTCTTCTTTTGAGGAGGCTCCTCAGTGAGGGTCTCTGAGGAGGACATGGAAGAGCGGGTACCCTGCACATGGGTGTCCTGCGACTCCTCTGCCCAATGTCCCCGGGGGAGTGGTCTGTGACAGCTGTAGCTCAAGCGGTGAAAACTGGGGTTCTGATATCAAAGGAGTGCTGCCAGAAGCAACAGCCCTCTCCATCATGTGGAAGGTAGGCCTGCCCGAAGAGGGATGGGAGCCTGGAGCCAAGAAACCCAACTTCGGGAATGGGGTCACACCCCGCTCCGACGAACCTGCCCCCATGGATGGAGCCTCAAGCAGGATCGGCAAAGATGCGGCCATTGGTGTAGAGGATGGAACCAAGGAGAGAGGCGGCTCTGTATCCCAGACTGACATGCCTGTCCCCCAATCCCCAGACTGAGGCAGGACCGGTTCAACTGGAACCAAAGACCAAAAGAGCAAACTTGGAGCCGGAGTGAGATACACCGTGGGCACTAAGGTGATGGGTTCCAAGAAGGATGTCAGACTAGAAGGCTTTGGAACTGAAATGGTCAGAGGAGGAGTGCAGGATGGAGTCTGTGGATAAGGCAACCCAAGTCCTGCAGGTGGATGGGTCTTAGAAAGTGAGGGAATCCCCCTGGCTAACAACAGCTGGTCTATAAGACACACCACATCATGTTCCGAAAGGCTCCTGGTGGATCTAGTGGACACTCCAGATGGAGAGCCCAAAAACAGATCTACGGAGAGGGATATCGGGTCCATAGTGCAAGGTCTGCTGGCACTGAAGTCTCTAGTT
The DNA here is from genome assembly GCF_019279795.1 of Protopterus annectens. Classification (NCBI taxonomy): domain Eukaryota; kingdom Metazoa; phylum Chordata; order Ceratodontiformes; family Protopteridae; genus Protopterus; species Protopterus annectens. The sequence continues at coordinate 379,710,836 of NC_056740.1, forward strand.
TCGAGACCGGAAGTAAAGGGGTCAAATCCAGTGAAGTTGGTACAACGCTCGGTGCCGAAGTGGCACTCAGAGCCAAAACAGTTCCAAAATGGAAACTAATGGAATAGTCGGAGGTGTGCCCTGAGCCGAAGTAGCCACACATGCTGAAGTCAAAATAGACATAGTAAGGTCCATGATCAGTGCCGGTGGCAGGACCATTGCCAAACAGGCATCGGTATCGAAGGTTTTGAGATGATCGGAGCCGAAGGGGCAGATTTATGCTCCGACGATAACTTGGGGACCTCTGATTACCCAGGCTTGCTCTGATCACCCAATGGTGAAGAAGGAACAGAGTGTGAGCTCTTTTTTTCCTTAGAAGGAGGGGTTGAGACCTCCAATGCAGAAATGGCCTCTGAGAGGGGAGACTTGAGTAACCCTTTCAGAATGAGTTTATTCTTGCACTCATTAAGAGTGCGCTGGCTGAAACTCTGACAAATGTCACATGGAGGCTGCACCAAAAGGTGGGCCACTCCCAAACAGTATACGCAGTCATCATGAGAATGACCGTTAGGTAACTTGCCCTTACAAGAAGTACAATGCTTAAAACCTGAAGTACCCTTCTTATCAGACATCCTGATAGAAAAACACCACAGGTCAACTGTATAATCCAACTATAATGAAGTCAACTCCATTCAAAAAAATCACAAATATAACAATACACTGGTATGTAGATTAGAAAAGGGAAACATCTTAATAAAGGTTAAAGCTAGCAGGTTAAACCAGAGAAACAATACCAACTATGGTATTGAAGAAATACCACAAGGGTAAGGGAAGAAAGGCCGTACCAACAATGGTACTTGAAAGTTTACCAACTGTAACAATGGGTAGAGAGGAAAGAACAAGGTCAGACAGAAGAAATGACACTAAAAATACTAATCACTTAATAAAATATGAAGATATCCAAAAAGTTTTACACAAATATCAAAAAGGTTTCACTTAGCTGAGAGCTCAGCTGAAAAGTGGCTTTACGGCTACGCGGCAAACGAGATCTGAGGTAACAGGGAGATGGGCATTCTGAGTACAGACTTAGCTCAAGACTTCTTTTTGATGGCACGTGCTTGGTAATGGGCCGAGTTGGTTCTGAGAGCTCAGAACCGAACCCATCAGCGATGAATGGGAAGACGATTAATAACATCAGATGCTATGTTGAAGAAGTATGGGCAACTGGTGATGAAAACGAAAGCAAAAATATCACAGCAAGGTCTCCAGCAGGTTTTGAATATGATGCAAGCTGCTCTGCTGTTGAGAGACCATTTGTGGGGTATCACAATCTGCCTGCTCAATTTGTCCACAATCATGTTGGCAGACCCAGTTATGTGCATCACTATCAGAAATCATTGTGAGGCTGGCACCCATCCCCATACACCATTGCCTCTCTGCACAAGGGTTAAAGTACAGTTGAGTAAAATCTTACCATAACAGTAGATGTCCTTCTCTTCACTGTTGCAGTATTCCTTACAAAAGAGATTCCCTGACAAGGGTAGCCCAATGTTCGGCCAGTATACCAAAGCCTTATATTTTACAGACATTGTACATCACTTGTCTGCTTCCTGCTCAAGGTACAGGGCATACAAGTGGCGTAAGGACATTCATACCTCAGAACTGAAAAGCCCCAGGAGGAACAATTATTCCTATGAACTCGGAGGAATATGTGCATCCAGAAGGAGAAAAAAGAAACGATCTCCAGGTCAGGAATACAGAAGGAAAAGTGCAGAGCAGTAAAAAAAGGAACACAGGAGAAATAATGCAACAATGAAGAGAAGGACATCTACTGTTATGGTTAGATTTTACACAACTATACTATGCTCTTCAACATCAATGTTGCAGCATTCTTTAAAAAGGGAGAGTAAAAAAGTTCAACAGAAAAATTGGGAGGAGGAAGGCACAGTGGAGCCCTCTAGAAATACATGCAGGATAGCTCTGGCAAAGCCAGCTCTTGATCTGGAGACAACATCCAATTTGTAATGTTTAGTGAAGGTATGGACAGAAATCCAAACTGCAGCATCAAGGATGGAATTGGTATCCAAAATTTTGAAAAAAAGCACAAGAAGAAGCAACAGCTCTAGTAGAATGAGCCTTTACAGAAGGTAGAAAGACATTTTCTATGAAAGGAATAACAAAAAGAAATGGCCTTAAAGATCAAGGAGGATATGGTTTACTTAGAAACAGCCAAACCTAGAAAGCTGGGATGGAAAGAAAAAAATGCTCAGATTTGTGAATGGCCTTAGTCTTATCCAAATAATATCTGAACTGTCTATGCAAATCCAAAGTGTGAAGAACCTTCTCACTAGCAGACTGTGGAGAAAGAAAAAAGGAGGGCAAATTACCTTGAGTGACATTTTTCCTGTAAGAAGGACTATACAAAGAAAGAGTTTCAGTACTTAGTAATAATGACCATCCCTCCCGACATGTCTAAAGGTCAGTTCCCTGTGCTTTCTCCTATTAACCTGGTGAACTTGGGCATTCTGCAGCAGTGTAGTAACTGCCTCATGTACACAGAAAAGCTTATCCTCTTAACTACCAACACTCAAACTTGTGAAAGATGCACTTATATATCCATATTGGAAGCCATGCACTCTCAAGCCAAAACCAGAATACCTGGTCAAGAGAAGGTCAACACCTGCACCACACCACATGCAACACATAACCCTCCAGAACACCCACCATCACAGCTCTCATATACAAACACAAACCACACACCCACCTTCGTGGAGCCTCTCAACAAAAAACTACCCAAACAGCAGAGACCTCTACGGCAAAAACGCACTCAACCACCACAACACAGTACAAACCACAAGACACACAGCTCACCTACACAGTGTGCCCCTCAACCTAAGCCCCTAAGGCAAAACAGCCTGCCCAATACACTAATCATAGGTGACTCAATATTAAGGCACACTGATGTCCCACTCACTAGGTTGATTAAGGAGAAGGTAACAGTCAGCTTTCAGGTGCCAGAATTTGACACAAAACACATGCACTCAGGTCACTCCACAACAAGTACAAGTACGACTCTGTGACTGTCCATGTGGGTGTGAATGACCTGAGATGCACCTCCCTCGACTACATGAAAAGAGACATGGTGGCGCTGTCGGATTATGTGGCCCAGGCAGGTATGACTCTAGCCCTGAGCAGCATCCTACCATCGTCCAGAATGATACTGCAGTACAAGCAGAAAATTATTGACTTCAACAATTGGCTAAGATTCTGGTGTCATTCTAAGGGGATCCGGTACCATCTGCTTGGGATGACATGACTGACAGACCTTGATGCTTTACCAGAGATGGCCTGCATCTCTCATACCTGGGTTTCTGGATACTGGCTAAGGCTCTTGCCACCCCTATAGTGCCTTTTTTAGGTGATGTTGCAAAAACAAAATTATCACCGTAACAGCTATAAATAAAGGCAATTTGAGGGTCACGCTGCTCAACACAAGAAGTCTAAATCTCAAGATGCACATGCTCGAAGCACTCCTCAAAATGGAGAACATCGACATTTGTGCTGGAACAGAGGAGACCTGGTTTAAAGCAACAGAATGCACCCCTCACTACTAAGCTATAACTCATTTCACACCTTTCGGCCCCAGAACATAGACCAAAGTTCGAAAAGCGGTGGTGTCTCCATATTCATAAAGGATATCCACACCTCCAGATTAGTAGCCCAGCATCTGAGATACTTCAGGTACAACTAATAATGGGTAAGACAGCGATTCAGGTTGTAGCCTGCTATATGTCCCCAACCATGTCCCAAGACTCTCACTCCACGTTACTAAGCACCCTGGGAAAGTATTAGGGTCAAACTCAACACACTCATACTAGGTGACTTCAACTACCCCTCCATCAACTGGGAAAACTATTCATGCACCAATACACTGGCCCAATGCTTCCTGGAATTCATCAATTCCAATGCCTTGCACCAGCTCATTCTTACCCCCACTAGAGGAAGCAACATCATTGACCAGGTTATTACTAACATGGGCAACCGTTGCTCTACACCAATAGTCAATTTCTTCCTGGTTAGATCCGACCACAAACTAATCACCATAGAAATCCACATCTCACCCCCCCCCCCCTGAAAAACTTCTCGAAAGCTGACTTTGGGCTCCTAAAAACAGAGGTGGCTAACTTCACGGCAAGATAATTGCCAACATACTGGCCGACAGATTCAGTGCCAACTTTACTCCTCTCTCCCCCCCTAAAAGACCAATCACAATACCGGAGGAATGTCAGGCACCCAACATTACTGCAGCACAGGTTAAAGCTGCATTGTCCAAGGCCAAGAATACAGCTTCCATGGGACCCAACAATATCACTGAATGTGTTCTACATGAACTACAAAGTGAACTGGTACCACATCTGTGTGCCCTGTTCAATCACAGCCTCACCTCAAGCTTTGTCCCTACTGAATGGTGCACTGCTACAGTCATCCCTTTCCATAAAGGGGGAGCGACTACAAACCCTGGAAATTATCTCCCCATTAGCCTTATGAGTCTGATATGTAAGGCTATGGAGCACGTCATCATGGACCTAATTAACAAGAATATAGGGAATCTCCAAACTCTAGAACCCACTCAATTTGGTTTTGTGAAAGGTAGATCATGCCTGCTTTATCTGGTTGACTTCTTTGAGTCAGTCACCAGAGCTGTGGAGGGCAGCAAGGCAGTTCATATAGCCTACCTTGATTTGGCCAAGGCCTTTGATACCATTCCCCATTCAGGAATTATTGAAACACTCACCAAACTATGCATCAACCCCTATTATCACTGGGTGGGTTGCAAATTGGCTCACAAAAAGAACCCACAGTGTGAAAGTAGCGGACTCCAAGTCAGACTGCTGAGCAGTCACAAGTGGAGTCCCACAGGGATCAGTCCTGGGTCCTCTCCTGTTTGGCATCTACTTCTCAGTAGTCCAGACCAACACGGAGAGACACTGTCTGACCAAGTTCACAGACGACTGCAAGTTGGGAGCCATTATTAACTCCCCAAGTGATGTACACAGCCTACAAAAAGGCTTCACTGAGACCAATGACTGGTGTCAAAACCATGGCCTTAAGCTTAATGCCAAAAAATGCATCTTCATCCCCTTTGGGAAAAACTCAGTTCCCACTAATTGTCACATCAATGGGAGCCCACTGAACACTGAAGGCGTTATAAGAGATCTGGGGACACAGGTTGACAGCAACCTCTCCTTCGGCCAGCACATTGTCACTGTGGTCAGAAAGTCCTTCTATGTGGCACATCTCATTACCAAGGGTTTCGCATCCAGAAAGAAAGAGGTCATCATCTCTCTCTACTCTTCCCTCATTAGGCCAGTCATCGAGTATAATGCCCCATTTGGCATGTACCTCACTAGACACCTGCAACAGCTGGAAAGGCCACAAAAGTACCTCATGAAGAGTATCCTAGGCCTTAAACACATGTCCTGCATGGACAGACTCAAAAAACTCCAGCTATTCTCTGTCTTATATCGTCTACTAAGAGGCGATCTCTGCTTGACTTACAAAACCATGTCTGACCCCAGCTCTGTTAGAAATGCTGCATCTAAAGAAATCCCAATCTCTCTGCACCACATGCTCTAGAGACTTCAACTTCAATACCACAATCAACAGAACATACTGGAGGGGCAGGTTCATAAACCAGAGACTGCCCATGCTCTGGAATAGACTTCCCATACATGTCAAACAGAGCACCTCACTGGCCCTCTTCAGGAGAAATCTTAATGAGTGGATGGGGAATAGAAAGTTCACTCTGGGGATCACTCCAGTGGCTCTACCTGATAGAGGCACTGGGAACTAATGTTGGGTGGCACAATGCCAGGGCATCTCTTTGAGCTAGGCTTGTAAAGGCTCCAGGACCATTAGCCTAGTATGGACCTATGAACCTATTAATAGACTAATTAAGAGACAATTCATTAACCACCTTGGGCATAAAAGAAGAATTAGTATAATAGGGACACCCTGTCCCTGTGAAAAACTAAGGAGGAACAGCCATAAGAACCTGGATTCAGAGACTCTCTTAGCTGAAGTTAGGGCCAAAAGAAGAACAGTCTTCCAAGTACAATGTTGCAAGAAAGCTGAAGCTGCAGGATCAAAAGAAGCTTGAGTCAATTTTTCAAAAACAAAACTGAGGTTCCCTGGAAGGTGGAAGGCTTTCTGGGAGGCCTTTAAAAATTGTTTTGACCTCAAACCTTGGGGCAAGAGGAGGAGGACTCAATGGCAGACAAACAGAAATAGCTAAAAGGTGAGCTTTAACAGAAGAATATGCTAACCCAGCATGGAAAAATTCACACAAATAAGAGAGAACCAGAGGGATCCCACAGAAAATGAATCCTGATTACAAGAAAGGCACCAGGTAGAAAATCTCTTCCATTTGGACAAATATGATTTCCTGGTATTGGGTTTCCTTGCATCCTGCAGAACCCTAAGCATGTCTTCAGAAAAAAGGTGCATAAAAGGGATCAAAACCCTATCACCCACAGTGTCAATTGAATAGTAGGGATGGATCACAGACCCCTTTGTCTTGTGCGAGAAGGTTCACCCTGTGAGGTAGCTCCTGGTGATTGCCCCTGGCTGGATGAAGAAGAGAGAACCAATGCCACCAGCAAAATTTTGGGGAAGCCTTGCTTTATCTTTAGCAGGACACTAGGATTCAGAGGAAGGGGAGGAAAGGGGCAGAGAAACATCATCTTCCAAGGAAAAGATAGGGTCTCCTCTTTCCAAGTCATAGGACTTTGGACTCTGGCACAAAAAAGAGGAACATGTCTGTTCAAAAGGGAGGCAAAACAATCTACATATAGAGTACCACATTGATGGACAATGCCCAGAAACACATCTCTGTCAAATGTGTATTCGTGAGCCATGTACTGGACCTGCTCAAATAATCTGCCACTATATTTTATTCTGAAGGAATGCATACAGCCTGAAGTGTCACTCATTATTGGACAGCTAGATCCCAAACCTGAACAGCCAATAAGCAAAGAAGGTAGCACTATGTCCACTCGTGCTTGCTGATGCATCACATCAATCTAATATTGTCTGTGAAGATTTTCAGAAGTACTGGAAGAAAGAGGGAATGAAACGTCTAAAGAGCGAAGAGGAGAGCGCTCATCTCCTTTAGGTTGATGTCATCTGACCTCTGAGGAGGTCAGAGACCCTGGACCTTAAGGGAACTGAAAGGATGCTCCCCATTCCCTGTCCGAGGCATCAGAAACAAGTTCCATAGAAGGGATTGGGGGTAAGAGGGAGGTCCCGGGTTGATAGAAAGCTGATGAATCCACCACTAAAACTCAGATTTGACACATGGAAGGAAAGGAACTAGAAAATCTGGTGTATGATAGTGATGAAGCCACACTAACTTTAGGAGCCACTGTAGTTTTCTCATATGGAGTCTGACTAAAAGCAGCATAGGAATGGTGGAGACCATGAATCCTTGAATCCTCAGAAAAACCCTGGCTGTGACTGAAGCCAAAGGAAGAAGGGATTGAAAAAAGGTAATTAGACAGAGAGCCTTGAGTGGAGGCAGAGGCAGGGATGCCAGCATTGGAGGGGTCTGGATCCTATAACTGAGAAACACATGATCCTGAAAAGGAATTAGGACTGTCTTCTGAAAGTTTATGGTAAACCACAGGCATTATAAGAGAAAACATAAAGTGAATGTGCTGAAGTAAGCCCTCAGTGGATAAAGCCTGAATGAGCAGGTCATATAAATAAGGAGCAATTTGAACTCCTCTAATCTGCAAAAGGCAATGACAGGAGGGAGGCATTTGATGAATACCCTTGGGACAGGAGAAAGGCCAAAGCAGAGAACTGAAAATGTAAGGAAGCAACCGAGAAATGTACAAACTTCCTGAAAAGGGGATGAATAGAGATGTGAGGATAGGCATCCTTGTGATCCAGAGATACTAACAAAGTTTAGGGAAGAAGAATGAACACAGTTCAAAGAGACAGCATCTAGAAGGAAAAGAATTTTAGAAAGATGTTGAGCTGAGAAAAGTCCAGAATGCGTCTTCAGGTGGCTTCCTTCCTGGAAACCAGAAACACCCTGGAATAAAATCCTTCCCTTCCTGGGTAGAGGGCATAACTTGAATGGTGCCCTGAGACAAAAGGCCTTGAAGCAGGTCTAGAAAGAAAGGAAGCTGTTCCTGATGAGATTGATGGATGCCCAGAAAAGGAGGAGAGGATTTCCACATTATTAAGTACCCCTGGTGGATGATGAACAGAATCAAAGAGTCTTATTGACCCTTAACCAATTGGGAAGAGGCAGGGAAAGGGGAAGCAAACTGTCAGATAGAACCTGGTTTGTCTTGAAAAGGAGGCTTCAGAGAAGGAGGAGTCTGAGTAGACTTAGTAGGAGGTACACACCTAGAACCCTTCCTACCTTTAGGAGAAGGGTGATGCTGTCTATGTAGAAAAGCAGATTTGGATGGAAACTTCCTCTGGAACTTAGGAATAGGAAACACAAAAATATGTTTAATTCCTGCAAGGCCTTGCCTTTAAACTGGAGGGACTTAAAAAGCTCAGCAGCAGCAGAACCAAAAAGGTTCTTATTACCAAGAGGAGCATCCAAAAATTTAGCCTTAATATCATCAGGTACGGGATGGACACGAAGCCAAGTGTAACATTTTAAAACAGAAACAAAGGCAGCAGCCCTAGAGGAAGCATTAGTTGCATCATTAATCCTTTTAATAGAGTGGTGTGCTGCTTGAGAGGTAGAAACCAACGGGAAAGGGGCCGAGACCTTTCCCTCTGAATCAGGGAGGTCAGAGATTGCTTGAGACAGAGAGGCTAAAACTTACCTGGTTATATGAGTCTTGTACATAATACCCCAAAAAGCCAGAGTGGCAGCATTATATACGTTTTTGCCTAAATGTTTTAAAGTCCTACTATCCTTGTCTGAAGAATGTAGTTTAGTAGACAGCAAAAGTGTACATGGTGTGTCAGAAGAGACAGACACTACAGAAGGATCATCCGAAGGGCATTTATACAAGAACTTACAATCATCGGGCACCTTGTAAAATCTATTAGGTTTCTTAAGGGCTGGAGGTTGAGAGTCAGGGCCACAGAGGTGCTGAAAAGTTATCTGGAAGGGCAACCAAGGCAGGAGGCACAGCTGACAGCTTAGGAAACTCCATCTGGATGAATTCATAATACCTCTTTTGAATATCAGAAACCTGACAACAACCTCATTTGAAATATTCCATCATGTGAGAAACAGTATCCCCAAATGAGAGTTCCTCCAAGGGAGAGTCTGGACTGATAGAATCCTCCTCCTCAGATCCATAATCTGAGGGAGAAGGGATTTGAGAGGAGTATGCTAAAAATTCTTCCCCAAATCCAAATTCTCTTCAGATGGTTACTGCTTTCTAGGCCTCTTTAGGGGAGTAGAAGACCAAGGGGAAGCAAGCACAGAAACTCCTTGAGGTGGCTTTAAGGTCATTAAGGCATTAAACAATGCCTGGGTAAAACCCTACCATTCATGTTGTGGATCTTTAGCAGCAGGGGGAAATCTGTTCAGTTTTATGTTTTGTTTTCTTCTGGGGGAAGGCCAACCTAAAAACCTTAGGCAGTTCAGATCACTCAATCGCCATAATGAAAATGTCCTCCCAAATATGGATTTGTGGTATCCCCCTTGGTCCCTCAGAAATAATCAGCTGGGGTTCCTTCTCAGCATCTGGAGCAGACTTTAGCAGAGCCACCGAGGATGTGAGAGAAGTTGGATCCATGTCCATCTCCAGCAGGATCATGGCAGAAGAATTCAATACAACAAATTGGCAATACTCTGGGCTTTCACCAGCCTGAACAGAGATGTTTGGGAGACACATGACAACAGCAGAATCAGACCTGAGTTTTTTGGCCTTTTTCTTGGCAGATGCATGACCTTCAGAACAGGAAGATTCCATCAAGGCACCTTGAACTAACAATTTAAGACGCTAGTTCTGTATGTAGGGTGTTAGGGACAAATGCTTGGCAGATATGTATCCTATGTATGTATGGTCTTGAGAAGCACCCAAACAGAAAAGACACCACTCATGATGATCTTTAGGGGGGAATATGCCTCCCACACTGACATTTTCCCTTTCTGGATGACATGTAAATTCACAAAAAATAAAAGTAAAAATAGATAAGAAGAAAACTAATAGAGCATTTACCTGAAACACAGCTCAGCAGCCAGCAGAGGAGGAGGAGTGTTCAGACTGACGATCAATGATGGCATTCAGTCTGGCGGCAAAGAGGTTTTGAGGTATGTACATCTGTATGTCACCTTTACACCCTATGCTTTCAGTGGGAGCATATGAGTGACACTCAACATCTATAAAATCTAAAGTTTTGGTATACTGGTTGAACATTGGGCTACCCTTGGCATGGAATCCCTTTTTGTAAAAAATACTGCAACAATGACATGGAAGTACATCATCAGATTCTTCCTTATTTGTTCAAATATCACACACCTTCTATACTGTCCGATCATATGGCAAATGCATCTCATCTCAAAATGTCTGCAATGTAAGGAGGACTGCCCTCATTTCGCGCATGTTTATCTGCAGAAAGGCCTCCTCCAAAGTCCATAAACTCTGTACCATTTTGTCTGAGAACTACCTCCCACTCGAGGTCAGACACATCCATGATAACCACTGTGAGCAATACTGGTTTCATAACGGGAGATCTAAAGGAGAGGTTCCTTGGATTCATTCAGCAGGTGAGGCTCTGTTTGACTGTCTGAGATAATATGATCTTGTGGTGTGCAATGACTGAGAGTACTGGTCCCACTGCATTCAAACAGTCCACTGTAAAATTCTCAGACCGTGTAAACTGGTTTATCTGAGGGAGTCACCTCCCAAGCTGCTGGGGGGAGAGGGGTTATAGGATTCCTGTAAGATCTATTCTTCAGGGGGCTGAAGTCTGTGGGCCATGATTCCCTCTGCCTTATTATTTCCAAAATTTCACTGAAAGAAGTGTCCTTTGGAGTGGATTTTGGAGACACCTCCTCTCATCCAGATATGTATTTGAAGTGGAAGACTTCAAGGAGTTCAAATGCTTCCTCTTACACTTTCTCTTCCTTGTGTGGCTGCGATGGAAGTCCTCATCTTAGCTTCCTTAGAAAATGAGATCTCCAGATCCCACCAGTCTACACTTACAATTCTTCTGGTACAGAGGGAGTCTGGATGATGATCAAGTGGCACTTCAGGGTGAAGTCGGTGCTACTGATACAATCAGAATGAAAATGAAAGTTATGTACTCACCATAACAACAGCTCCATGTTGTCCTATGTTTATCTCTTTTAGCAGGTGGGTCTTGGATCCTACTCAGATCTGGTCTCAGCACTTCTGAATGCATGGATACAGGGCTCTGACTCTTCCCCTACCCATAATCCCTATCTTCCCCTTCTCGATATCCTCAGATCAAGTTTGCACAATGACTGTATGACAGCATTATTGACAACTATGAGAAAAAAATCATTGTATGCATTTGAAGAAGACAATCAACTGAGGTTGAGATTTGCAAACCTTCTCATTGTATCATCCGTTCTTCAAGGTAGCATAGGTGACAATTTGGAAAGGGGAAGGAAATAGGGATGGAAGTTGAAACAGACAAAACTAGGGCAACATTGATCTAACATTATGGTGAGTACATAACGTTCGTATCCGATGTTGTCCATTTTCATCTGAATCAACAGATGGGCCAGATTCCCTAGTTAAAAATTTCCTGGGAGGCATTAAGGAAGGATATTCTTGAGCACAACAGAGTCAAAGGAGGAGCATGATCTGGACTGTACATCCATTTTATAATGAGACATAAAGGTGTAAACAGCTGACAGTGTTGCAGCAGCATGAATTTCATCAATGGGCAGATTCTGTTGAAAAACTGTAAAGGCTGCCACTGACCTTGTTGATCTGTTTTATAATGGTTAACCCAAATTTTCATAAACAAAAAAAAAAATGCAATGTGACAGCTACACACAAAGAGTAACATTAGAGACACAGCACCCTAACTTGACTTTGAAAAGGCAACAAATAACTGATATGATTTTCTGAAAACCTTATCTCTGTAAAGATAAAACCTGAGTAGTCTGTGAATATCAAGCAAATATAATAAGTATTCTCCCTTGTTTGAGAATTTTGGGAAGAAAATTGGAAGATTTACTGAATGATTTACGTTAAACTTGGATGAAACCTTAGGAATGATTGAAAGGTTTGGTTTTTGGAAGACCCTATCTTCATGAAAAATCAGATGATGTGGCTTGCAAGAAAGCCTGTAATTCAAAGATTCTTCTGGCTGAAGTGACCATCACCAAAATATTGTTTTCCCTGTTAAGTACTTAAGCTCTACTAAAGTTGCTGGTTCAAAAGGGGATTGAGTAAAAGCTTGCAATATCACTGTAACAATATCCCATGATGGAACAGGATCTCTGATGATATCTGATAATTAAAATCCCCCTGAGGAAGGCTTTAGAACCTTTCAAGGAGACTATCAGTGTTTGACTATGGCTAACAAGAAAATTAGTAATCTATGCTAATTGAACTTTTACAGTGGAGAAACTGGAACTTTTATGAAACATTTCCAACAAAAAATCCAAAACTGAACAGACAGGAGCAAAGAAATGATCCAGCCAATCCCTTTTCTGTAGCCCAGGATGAAAACCTTTTCCATTTACTTTGGTAAACCTTCCTCGTTGTAGATTTTTGAGAAGCTGTTAGAATGTGAATTAATCTTTTTGAAAACCTAGCATCTCTAGCCATCATTAAAACTGAAGCAACCAAGTGGTCTGATTCAGGGTGTCTAAGTTCAGGAGAGGATAAGTGTACAGGTGAGACAGGAGGTTAAACCTGTCAGCCAGTGTGGACATAAAAGATGAGGCCAAAGAAATAGGAACCAAACTGTCAGGACCAATAAGAAGCATTGAGGATTACTTTTCCCCTGCACTTCCTGGCTTTCTGAATAAACCTTGTGATTAAAGAGAATGAGGAAAGGCATATAGGAGACCCAGGAACCAACTGTGGACCAGAGTCTCTCGATGACTGACCCTGAGGGGGAATGCAGGCAAAGTAACTGCTGCACTTGTTGCTGAGGTGAGATGCAAACAGATCACAGCAAGGTTGGCACCAGTGAGAGAAAATTTTGTTTGCCACTGACTGATTTGAGGGACCAGTCATGAGGCAGGAAAATGCCTCTCCTTAGTTTGTCTAATAGCATATTGGGACTTCCCCAGAATGTGTGCTGCCACAAGAAAACAATAGGAAGCATCGCCCATTGCCACACCCTCATGGCCTCCTGACATAGAAGATAAGATATGGTTCCTCCTTGTCTGTTGATGTACCAGACCACTGACATATCATCCGTCTGAATGGAGATCTCACCTTCTGGCAGAGAATCTTGAAGAGTCTGCAACTCTAATAGAACTGCTCTCATTTTCAGGATGTTGATGTGAAGATTTGCCTTTAATAAAGTCCAGATACCTTAAACAGTCTCCCCTTCAAAATACCCCTCCTCACCCTAAAAGGGAAGTGTCTATAATGGCCACAGCTGTAGAAAAGGAAAGTAAGAATGGGTGACCTTCATATAGTTCTGAGGCATTCAGCCACCAGCTGACATGACTCTTGCAGACGGCATTTGTGAGTGGATGCATGGAGACATTGGAAATCAAACTGAGGGTAGATATGTGGAAATCCACATTTTTGGTGCATTTAAAGGATGATGTCGCTGCAACCACTGAAGTGCAAGAGTCCACTGAATGACTCTCATATGAAAACAAAAGAAGGGAACCAGAGTGGTCGATAAGACCATAAGCCCTAAAAGCCTTAGAATCAATCTTGCTTGGGGACTGGAGTGTGACAATACCTGCCTGGCTACTTTTCTTAGAGATAGAATCCTGGAGAAAGGAAGAGCAGCTGTTTGTGATTGTGAGTCTAGGTTGTATCCTTTGAATTCCAGTGACTGACTGGGATTTACTTAGCTCTTCAGAATGCTGACTTTGATTCCCAGTTTGTGAATTAATTGGAGTAGAGAGTCCCTCCTTTGGAAGAGAAGTTTGTTGGAGCAGTAAAAAGCCAATTATCTGGTATGGAAAAACTTGGAATATTTGCAGCCCAAGACAAGCTGTTATTGCCATCTTTTGGTGAACACCCAGGTGCTGTGATGAGACCAAGGAGCAGAGCTCTGAACTGATAATGACTGACTCCCAACCAGAAACACAGGAACCTCCTGGACTGTGATAATAACCATCCTAGAGGTATACTGAGCACATGCAATAATCTTCTTGAGTAATGGTAGAATAGACTGAACTGTGACCATCAGGAATTTTATCTGTTTTTACAAATGTGTCTTAGGTCCTCTGTCTTTTTTTAGAACTAAATAAAATCTGCAGTAGACTCCAGATCATATCTCATCTGGTGGGACCAGTTGGATGGCGCTTTTGTCCAACAGCTTTTTTTACTTCTGCAGTGGTAGATTCCATCTGGTAGGGTGGCACTAGGGGAATTCTTTTTTCTCAAATTGTATGAATAAAGAAGGGAAATTGTATATCCTCTGGTGATTATCCTCAGCACCCATGTGTCTGACATGACATGATGGCCTGTGAGGTTTGAAGCTGCAGGGATAAGCAACCCCCCCCCCCCCGAATGCCTCCAGAGTGCACCAATCAGACAAACCTTAACGGGTGCTGGGAGGATTTCTCTGAAAAGGGTCCACGAAATCATGGATTTTGCAGATCACCTCTGCCCCTTGCCAACATCAAATGAACCCCTCCCTTTTGCCGTGCAATAGTTTTTCTTAGGAAGCATCCTGGTTAAGACCCTGAGACTTTCTGAACCACATATCTTCTTACTACTTCATTGACTCCTGGAAAAGTTCATTTGAGGAGTCGAGAAGCAGATTCCTATGGTAGATAGGGTCTTACTTTCTCACGTTTGGTTATCATGTTCGTAACCTTTGGTCCAAAAAGAGTAGAAGCATCAAAAGGGACATTAAGGAAGGACATCTTGAAGCCTTTCGCAAATTCACAAAATCACATCTAGGTGTGTCAACGAATGGATATGCCAGTGCCTGTGACATCAGTAGCATTTGTGAACAGATGCATGGAGATGTTAGAAATTGAATTGAGGGTAGACAGTAGGGAATCCATATTTTTTGGATGCCTGCTCATAAAAGACCTGAGCGAGAGAATTGGTAAGCTACTTGTTCAATTCTGTCTGGAAAAGTGTAACATGAGCCAGGTAGTTCTAAGAGAAAAAGTTGCTAACACAAAAGTCCATTTTCCAATTCTGTCTAGTGCCCTAGTTTCATAGTTAGAGGGATGAACGGACCTTCTCTCTTCACAGATTTCCTTTCTTGTGGCTGCTTTGACCATAGCATCTACCAAGAAACCTTTACTCTGGTGTGCCCCTTTATTAGAGCTACTGAGATCTTGGTGGGTTTCTTTGGTATGAGCTCCATTGTGTCAGATTCCTTACAGGGTCTCTGAGCCACCAAAACAATGATGGCATCAGGAGGAGGGAGTCCCCCAGGTGGTAGAGGAGCTAGCTTTGAAAACCTCCAGGAATATGGATTTTTCTGGGGAACGTGCATAGTTGGACCAACCCCCCCCCCTTCATCAATTTGAAGATTTCACCAAAAGTGATGTCTGGAAGGGGGATCTAGGGGGAAACTTTGCCTTCATCCAAAGCTGTATCCTCTGTCAGATATTCAGGAGATAAATGTATATGCTTTCTTTTGCAAGTCTATTTTCTAGGGATCCAAGGTTGTCAGAGCTGAATTGGAATGGGAGCTCAAAGTGAGTACTTCTTCAAGACTTTTGGAAGCTGACTAGTTCTGTCGATGCAGAGGAGCAAATGGCAACGCAGAATAAGCAAAAGGTCTGGCTGGATCAGAACATGATGGATGCATCCCTCCTCTAGAGATGAGAAGCCTCTGAATAGCGTTGAATGCTAAGCCAAAATGGGCATCATAGAAAACTCTTGTGAAGCATAGACTGAAAGAATTCCACTTGCACTGACACGGACAGAATCTGAAGCAGACACTGGAACCAAGCTATTGAGAGCTAAAGCTCCCAGAGGGAGAGAATTATCTGAGAGTTAAGCTGATACATCTTTTACGACCCAGATTCTAACACCTCAGCTAAAATTCCCCTTATGATCCAAAACAGTCGTAGTTCAGAGGGGATGGGGTAGAGTCAGAGTGGCAGGTCTGTCAATGATGAAGTAGAAGCTCCGAGTATGTTCACATCCAGGTAATGTGGATCCAAAGACTGGATCAATGCAGAGCCAGTGAGGTGAGGGATTTGGGGACTTTTTCTTGGGTCAGTCTGAGCAGACAATACCAGGATGACACCACGCTGAATCTGCTGACAAAGTCATCTCTGTATCATCTGATCGACATCTGCTTTAGTAAGACTCCTCAAAGTGCAGGTGGATTTCACTGAAGATGCTACCAAGGATACTCTCAAAGGTCTTCTCTCCCGTAATAGTGGAGAATGTAGCCTTGCACTGACAAGGTCTGGAAAAAAGTGATGTCAGTGGAGGCAATCGGAACAGACCTATCTTGAAATCCAATAGTTTTGATATCTTCGGTGCCAGACGTGGAAGAACTGTCAGGTCAGGGGACTGTTTTGAGAGACCTTTCAATACGCTTTTCAGGAGTCTTGCTTTCCTGGGATTTTTCCTTGTCCTTGAAAGGAGTCTTGTCAACCACTGAAGATGAAGGAGAGGTGAAGATGCCGATCTCTGCTGAGGATGTAAAACTTTTAATATCAATTTATCTTTGTGGCTTTGCAAGGCATTATGGCCAAAAGAAGTACATGCTTCAGAGTTACTGTACAAAAGTGCCCCCCCCCCCCCCCCCCCCAGAAAATAAACACACAAGGTATGGGAATGCTGTGGGGGGATTTTATGGCTGCACTTGGAGCATTTTTAAATCTCTTATCAGACATCTCTACTATCTAAGAAAGGGTAAGCACTCTGTTTAAAGAAAACTAAGAAGTTAGTTAACGACTGCATGAAAATAGAAGGACCTAAGCACAATGTTCAATCATAGTCTCACATCAGGCTTTGTGCCCACTGAATGGCACACAGCAATAGTTATCCCACTCCACAAAGTGGGAGCCACCACTGATCCTGGGAACTATTGCCCTATTAGTCTGACGAGCCTAGTCTGCAAGGCCATGATACGTATCAGCATGGAACTCATAAACAAAGACATTGGTAACCTCCAAACTCTGGACACCACCCAGTTCGGGTTTGTGAAAGGCAGATTATGCCTTCTGAACCTGATCGACTTCTTTGAGGCAGTCACCAAAGCCGTAGACAAGGGTAAGGTGGTTCACAGCCTATCTTGAACTCGCCAAAGCTTTCAACACCATCTCCCATTCTGGAATTATAGCTAAACTCACTAAACTAGGTATAAATCCCTAAGTCACAGGATGGGTTGCAAACTGGCTCACTGACAGAACTCACATTGTAGAAGTTGCAGAGTCAAAAATCTGACTTCAAACCAGTGACAAGTGGAGTACCACAGGGTTCAGTCCTGGGATCTCTCCTGTTTGGTATCTACTTCTCTGAAGTACAGGCTAACACAGAAGGCCTCTGGCTAATGAAGTTCACAGATGACTGCAAACTAGGAGCCATAGTTGAGTCCCCAAATGATGTGGACATCCTACAGAAGGGCCTCATTGAGACAGATGTCTGTGTCAGAGGCATGGCCTCAAGCTCAGTGCCAAAAAGTGCACTGTCATCCCCTTTGGTAAAAACTTTGTACCCATGAACTACCACATAAACGGCAATCTAATTAATGCTGAATGTGTGATAAGAGACCTTGGGACCCAGGTGGACAGTAGTCTCTCCTTTGATAATCATATTGCTACAGTAGTCAGGAAATCCTACTATGTGGCACACCTCATCACAAAAGGGTTCTCATCCAGGAAAAAAGAGGTCATTGTTCCCCTCTACTCAGCACTCATTAGACCCTTTATAGAGTACAATGCCCCTTTTGGAATGTACCTCATAAGACATCTGCAGCAGCTGGAAAGGCCATAGAAGTACCTCACAAAGAGGATTACTGAACTCAAACAGATGCCCTACACTGACCCCCTCAGAAAACTCGAGCTTTACTCTGTAGCATATCGCCTACTCTGAAGAGATCTCTGCCTAACATATAAAGCTATGTTAAACTTAGAGCTGTTGGACATGCTACACCTAAAGAAATCCCAATCTCTCCGAGCTTCACGTTCTAGGGACCTAAATATGTCACCACAATAAACAGAACATGCTGGATGGATAGATTCCTGTCCCAGAGACTTTCTATAGTCTGGAACAAGTTACCCATCTATGTCAAGCAAAGTTCCTCATTAGCACTCTTCAAGAAAAATCTTGATAAGTGTTTCAGAAATAGGAAATACACCCCGGAGATCACTTCTGTGGCTCTGCTTGACAGGAGCACAGGAAATTAACTTTCTTGGGTGGTGTAAGCCAGCCAATCTTGTTGGCTAGGCTTACTTAGGCCCTAGGGCCGATAGCCTAATACCTACCTATGAACCTATGACAATTTTTTTTGTTTTTTTTTTAATGACTACAAAAAACAAAGGTTGAGCCTGAAAGGACTTAAAAGCTAAAGGGAGAAATGACAATTAGATGGACATGGAAAGATACAGCTAATGGGTAAAATTCTGCAGGGCTTATCTCAAATATAGAAGAAGATCAGAACCTTGGAAAACTCATGACTGTTTGAACAGGTGGCAACCGAGATCTGAGGATATCATGGAGGGGAAGAGAGGTATTATGGGAAGATGAAGAGTCAGAGCCTAGATCCACGCATTCAGAAGAGCTGAGACTGGATTAAAGTCATATCTGAGACCCATCTGTTGAATTAAGGTAATATGACAACATTGAATCAGTTAATAGTAGCTCCCTTCTGCATTGAGGGGTCTAGCAAAGTGCACGGGAACTGGTGCTGATACGGGCAGGTTCACACCAACCAGTGGCACATTGGACTCCACAGTCAATGCAAAACCAGGGATCTTTGGTCCCAAAGCACTGAACACCAAATGGTCCAACACTGAGAATGGCACTGAAGCCATTAGGATGAGCCCTCTTGGTGCCAAAGACTCTGTGTTGACTCCTAAGCAAATAGTAACTACCAGAGCAGAAGGATATGACATGGATGTTACTGGTGTTGAATCCAATGGTATGGGAGATGCAAGTCTATTTGCATTAAGGAACCTGGAACAGCAGTTGGTGCAGAGTCCATTGATGTTGCTGTTGTGACCAAAATGGGCCTGGAGGAGGAATGGTAGGAACAGTGGTAGATGACATCTAGACCTATGGTGGGAGTTGTTGGGACCAATAAGACGCCATATTGAAGCTTAGCCTTGAAAAAAAAAACAATACTATGTACTCTCAATCATCTTGCTTTGGGCTCCTGAGGGATTTATGAGACTGGACTAAAACAACAGAATGATGTTTGTATGAAATTAGCTTGTAGAGTTCTCTCTCACAGAAGAAAAACACCCAGTGAATCATCTCAGCGTAGTCCTCCGTAGCACCTCAGGACTCCTGTAAGTGAGAGGAGTAAGGTTTTATAAAGGTGGTCAGGCTGCGCATTTCTCTGCAAGAAGGGGGAGAAACCCTAGGTATTTTGGCTAAAGCTAATTTCTCTAATTCAAGGATATAACTGGTATGGTAGCCAGGAAAAGCTGGCTCTATTTGAAGAGATTATTTTACATATGACAAAACCAGAATGGGACATTACAGTGTTGTGGAGCATTTTAAGACAGTTTCACATCTTCTCAGGATACAAAATTAATGAAGCTAAAACAAAGGCAATAGCTTTAAATTATGTACTCACACACAAATTGGTCCAACAATATCCATATTTATGGGGACATGATAAAATTAAGTATTTAGGAGTATGGATTAGAAATGACTCTGTTGTGGCAGCTAAGGATATGTGGAAAGAAACGAAGCAGAAGATAATAGAAAAACTGAGAAACTGGAAGCTTTGTTATATGGATACTAACATACAAGCCATTAAAATGTTTTAGTCCCTTTAGTCTTATACACAGGTCAGGCATATTTTTATCAACCGGAGGAGAAGTTGTGGATAGCAATTAAAAAAGAGTTAAAGGATTTTATCTGGGAAGGGAAAACAGCAAGGGTCAAGTGGGATAAGATGATTCTACCAATAGAGCAAGGCTGACTAGGATTACCTAATTTGAAGGGGTATTTTAGAACTACACAGTTAAGACTCTTGTACATAGCACAAGCAGGAAACTATAACTCAAAGTGGAAAGGAATGATGCTAACCAAGGGAGAAAGCTCAAGAAATAAGGAGAGATTGGGATTTTGGATGCAGACTCTTAAGGAGCACGACCAAAACCATACAGAGTATTATAGTCATAAGATAGCAGGGAGTATTCTAAGAACCAAACCAGCATGAGACTGGAGAAAAGAGATTTTGCCAATAGGGATGACTGTGGTCAGGGATACAGATAACAGACAAGAGGAGGGTGGAATTTACTGGAGAAAACTGGCAAAGGAACCAAGGTACTGGGAGAAAATAACTAGAAAGGGAAAGGTATTAGAATGGGAAGAGGCCAAGAATTTATTTTGACTGCGAGTTAGAGATTGCCTTCCCTATCAAGGATTGATATCAGAATATAGGCAAAGAGAAAGACACAGGGGGCTCCTAAATGAAAGACCAACACTGGAATAATTAGTAAAGCATATAAAATACTGCATGATAATTATAAGAATCAATCAGAGGAGCTTAGGAAGGATTGGGAGGAAAGATTAGATAAGCAATTTCTCAATATATGTATATCTCCCAAATATGCAACAAAGTTTACAAGATTTAGGATCTTTGCCTGGAAGTGTTTATAGAGGTATGCTTATACCCCAAGTAGACTCCAAATAATTTTTACTCAGGTGGATAGCAAATGTTGGAGGTGTGATAGGCACGAAAGAGGTAGTTGGGACACATTTTTTGGGAGTGTAGCAAACTGTCAGACTACAGGGAATCCCTGTGTACCACTATGTCGGAGATCCTGGGTGAGTAGACTGGACTGACTGGGGAGATGATTTTTTTGAGTTATGCTACAGACTCGGAATTGCCTAGACATAGTAAACCCTTGCTGAGTCTAATTATAGTGGCTGCCAAAAAAGGAATTACTAGAAAATGGAAATCAAAGTCTAGACCAACTTTACTAGAAGTAGTGAATATATTAACAGAGATAAAACAACTGGAATTGGGATCTTTAGAAAAGGGAAGGAGCAAACCATATAGGAAAAATGGGAATTGTGGGGACAAAATATATCGAGTATGAACAAGGTTTAAAAGTCAGGATTTGAATGAGCCATATATATTGCTTAACTGACAATGACTGGATGGTTTATAAGTGATGTATAATGTTTGCAACTACAGTTGTTTCAATGGTGTCTGTGATGTAAACTGTTTGCAACTAAAGTGCTATAATTTTGTATTTTTTTTTCATTTATATAAGTGTAAGATTGCCTTTGTCATGTGAAAATTTAATAAAGATGTTCGTAAAAAAAAGCTAATTTCTCTAAAATGGGCTGCTCCTTGCCCTTATTATTCTCCTTCCCTTTGTCTTGCATAGGCTTAGAAGGGGATCCAGTCAGTGCTGAGTCATTAGGCAGAATGTCCTTCACTATGAGCTTCTTCCGGTGCTCTGCAAGAGTCCTAGAAATAAAATTTTCACAAACAGAGCAATCGCTTGTCATATGGAATACCCCTAGACAGACCAGGCACAAATTGTGTGGGTCAAGGAGGGGGGCGAGGGGATCTTATGTTCACAAGTTTCACACTTTTGAAAACTTAGCTTGCTTCCTTATCCATATGCTAACTGCCAGCAAACCACAAGTAATCAACCATTAGACACCAATGGTACTCTCTCTTAAGGAAGACAAATAAAAATACCAGACTTGTCCTACAATTACTGAAGATTCTGCCAGGAAAGTTAGTCAAAGGTTTATATCGAAAGTTAGTCCAACAGCCCAAACTATGACTGGGTAAGGAAGGGGATGAGAAAAAGAACAGTGAGGAAGGAAAAAGGAATACAAAGTCCAGAAAATCACTAAACAAGGCAAATACTCAAAAATGATACCAATGCAATGCAAATGACAAGAGAAAGTTTAACTTAGAAGTGCAGTAAAGCACTAAACACACTCCTTGATCGCTGAAACTGAGTGGAGATGTTGTTGTCTTAATGGCAGCACCAAGATCTGGAAAAGGTAGCAGGAGTTGGGGGGATTATGGAGGAGCTCAAATTGTAAGTAATTTGTTGCTATTACTAGAGGGAACTAAAGACCCTAGTCCTGCTGTTCTAGTACCTGAGAAATCAAAGCCCAGAAAGACACAACAGAGCCATTTGTCTGAGCATTATTAAATCCCACTGTTTATGTTTTCTGGGTATGTTTGAATGCCTAACTACTCACCATCTCAGAATGTTCTGCAAAAAATCTACTTCTTCATACTACCTCATTATCTTACTACCCCATTTCTTTTTAATGAGTTGTATGCTTTCCGTAGCATTAACGTTGTATTGAAAAAAGATGACCTACTTATCACATTGCCAGCCTTCTCCTTTTTAACAGTATAAGAATGTTTCTGTCATTATGAGGTGTTCAGTTTTCTGTTTCAACAAATGCATAGAGCACTTTTATTTTCTCTTTGCAGCACTTATGGGATATATAAAAAATGTTTCAGGGTATCAATGTACAACCCTGCCTCTCAACTGTCCAGATTTTCACTGAATGTCTATAAAATTGTCTCATACTTTTGGTCTGATCCTCATAAAAATTGTAGTTTTCTGGCCAATCAGTGAGGATTGTAGTCTCTAAATAATGATATACATTCAATTTTCAGACTTCATATCCTTCAGAAAATGCATGCTAATACAAATCCTGTTATTCTAGCATCTTTAAGGTTCATAAGAGCAATATTTAAGCTCTGTCCCTATTTTTCGGCCTTTGTCCCCCCATTATTTTAGGCTTTGTCAAGATTTTTTGCTCAATGTGGTTGAAAAGACAGCTGAATAAAAAAGGTCTCCCCATGTTTCTTTCTGCCTCATCAAATCTGATTAATGTGAAAGTCACTGATTAAGTACAGATGAAATATTACTAATGCATACATCTATTAAATGCATTGTAGATATAAAACTGCTTATAAACTACCTTTGCTTGTTTGCTTAGCTCTTCAACTTCTCTTTTAAAACCATCATTGACCTGAGCTCCATTTTGCACGTCTTGTTTAAGCTGTTTATTCTCTTCTTTTAAAGATCGGATTTCCTCTCTCATGGCTTTGATCTTTGCTTCATAATCTTCCCTCTGGAAATGCAGACTGTTTTCAAGTGCTCTGCAAAAACAGAAACAGAAAAATAATTGGTGTTCCAAGTTATTATCACTTCACCTCAACAACTTGCAAAGCAGAAAATAGATTTTTAGAAAGTCTGTACATACCCCTTTGATCAACAAAGATCAATGCTCATAAATCCTCTTTTTCAAAGACCTTTCTGTCTTACTGACATAAAAGGCAGAACAAGTGACACACCTAACAATATACACTAAGCCACTGGTATTATAATTTTCATAAAATAAAATAATACGGCACTTATGTGAATTATCCAAGATTATCTCATTTCCTTCAAAATAAATTCACAGTCATAAACACACACTGAAAAAGAGGATTTATGAGCAATGTTATAATATTCATAAAGGTAATACTATTTAAAAGAAGTTAAAGACTGCATGGAAATAGAAATAGAAATTGTAGAAATTTAAAAAAAAATGTTCTGGAATTTTAAAGGTGATACCTCAAGACCCCACAGCAGATGTCTGGGAGGCAAAACTAGAATACAGAGGACTCCACTGGCAGTTAAAATTAAATGCATCAGTGTTTCCAGAAATTAATGATTCAATTTAAATTTTCCCAGTTTTATAGTAAGACTACTAAACTTTTAACAGATACTTAACATTTCCTTTCGGTATTGATTATTTTTATTTTATATTTTTAAAATATAATATTTTTATTAATTATAATGTAGCCACAATAGTGTTCGAGGTAATCGAGGTAAGTTTTTTTACCTTTGGTTTTCCATATTTTGAACAATTCTATTTTCCATGCCTTCCAGCTTTTTATTCTCACACATAATTTATTGCATCAGGATATTTTTTTTTTTGTATTAGGACACCTTTTGTAGGTACGTTCTAATATAGGGTACTCATTTAGTCGCTTTAAATGTGCTCATAACCTAAAGCATTTGATAGTTTTTTAAGGAATTTAGTAGGGTTTATACACTAGATTATTTTACACAATTTATATTTATTCACATATAGCACATTAAAATTTCATCTTACATAAGGATTTTAAAGTCTTGTTTTAATTTATATCTATATTGTTTTTTTATGCTTGCAACACTTTTCCATCAAGTGTACTTGCTCATTTTATGAAATGGTTCATTATGTATGAGTATTATTATACTCCCTACTATGTCTGTCTTTGCTGTCTTTGTTGCTATACTCCTTACTGTGGCTAACTTGCTCACAACTCAACTGTATAAAGCAAATAATGCAGCCCCTACTAACAATCCATTATGTAATGCCTCAACTTAAAACAGTAAAAGATGTGTTCAGTCTATGTAAATATGTTAAATCTTAAACTTCAATGCTATGTTACTAGTCCGTTTTACGCTTGGTACTATCTATGTAAATTTGCATTAAGCTTGAATGGTATGTTACTAGTCAATGTTAACTTTGGTACTATCTATGTAAATTTGAATACTTCTGTATACACCTTATATTTTGCTTAAAATTTAATTGTGGAGCTTTTCTCCCCGGGCGTCTGCTGAAAATAGACATGCGTCCAGTCGGATTTTCCCAGTCAACAAATGTAAAATAAATAAATAAAATAAATACAATTATGTGTAAGAATGGTGTTGCATCACCTTATTTATTCGTGCTTTAATTTTCTATATTCAATTTTTGTGCATGGCTACTTATGTTATTCATTTTCAAATCCTTTAATATTGCTTGATTGGCAGTTTTAATCATGTGACAGCTCAACTTAGGTATATAGGTTTTAGCAGGTTACAGGCATTACTTTTTGTTCTGATGAAATTCTGAGGGTATTCGGGATGAAAGTACATAGGATAGGATTGTGCAACCTGTATAGCTCAGCTTATGTACCGTGTTCAATAAAGTGATTGTTTATATTTTGGATTGGGTCTTTGGGTTATTGTGACTAGGAGGTGCATATCATGATCAATGTGTGTGTTTGTTTGTGTTGCTTTATGCTTTACAGGAGTACTGGGTCAAAATATCATACATTACTTGCTTGAGTCAGATGTGCAATATGTCCAGTTTGGTGATGCAATCAAAAGAAAGGCATTCATACTGTGAGGAGCTTAATGTTAAAAGTAAGGTAAATGATGCAGAGACAGAAAACAAGAATAAAAGCTATGGAAACTATAACAGCAGGAAATACACCCAAGAATAAAGATTTAATTGCTGTGACATCAATGAACAATCATAGGAATACAATGGAAGGTAACACATAGCAGTAAAGGTGTGTGCTGTACAAAATACAAATGTCAAAACTCGATGGATACTCAAGAGTTTTGTTGTAGAGCAAAACAAAAATAGTCAATGGCAAAATGTATTTGTGAACATGTCTAAGCAAAAATGAGAAGTTATGTACCTACCATAACGTTCCATGTTAGTTGTCTTCTCTCGCCTTCTTTCTTGCTTGATGGGTTCGGAGCCGATCCTCGGCTCCGACTCGGCACTTTGCTAAGCTCGAGAGTCACTTTTACCAACTCGAGGCAGCCCCATATCCCATGATGCAAGGTGGTAAGTACCCAGATCTCGTTTGTTGTCTATAGGCAATAACACCTAGCATAAATAACTTCCAAAAGGAAGAAAGAAGGAGAGAAAAAAGCCTGAAGGATGGTTGGAGGACCAGCACTGTATGGTCTTCAGAAGCATACTTCCATGTAGAGAGAAAGGTCTGTCCAGGCCAGGGGGAAGGAGGGAGGGTCGCAAGAAAGAAGGCGAGAAGACAACTAACATGGAACGTTATGGTAGGTACATAACTTCTCAATGTTAAGTTGTCAATCTCGCCTTCATTCTTGCTTGATGGGACCGCGTCCCTAGCACCTCTATCCTGGGTGGCTCAATGGAACAGACTCTTGAGAACTGTAGAGCCAAAACTGGCTCTGTCCCTGGAGGCCAAATCCAATTTGTAATGGGAAACAAAGGTATGAGGAGTGGCCCAAGTGGCTGCTGCACAAATAGTGTCTAATGGAAGTCTAGCTTGAAAAGCTGTGGAAGTGGCTAAGCTTCTGGTTGAATGCGCTTTAGGTTTCGAGCACAGCTGTTTTCCCCTGAGCTGATAAATTTCAGAGATGACAGAAGAAAGCCATCTAGATAAGGTCACTTTTGAGACAGGAAGGCCTTTCTTGTTATCAGCATAAGAAACAAAGAGCTGATCGGATTTCCTGAATTGTTTTGTTCTGTCCAAATAATATCTGAGTTGGCGGTGAACATCAAGATAATGTAATTTTTGTTCCGATCTGTTTGAGTAGTTTGGGAAAAATACAGGAAGATCAATAGCCTGATTCAAATTAGTCTTTGAGGCGACCTTAGGCAAAAAGGTCGGATTAGTTCTCAATGATACTCTGTCTTTGTGGAAGACTAAATAGGGGGGGCGAACAGATAGCGCATGAAGTTCAGACACCCTCCTAGCCGGTGTAATAGCAACCAGGAATAAAGTTTTCCATGACAGAAATTTCAGGGAACATGAAACAGCTGGCTCGAAGGGAGGAAGAATCAAGGATGTCAGCACTAAATTTAGGTCCCATTGAGGAGGAGGACTCCTGATTGGAGGCTTCAGGAGAAAAATTCCTTTTAAGAAGGCTCTACAAAGCCTGTGGGACATAATGTTGTGATCTGCGAACCCGACATGAAAGTTCGAGATAGCAGCCAACTGAACTTTGACCGTGGAAGAAGAGGAGCCCGCGTGAAAGATTTCCGCTAAGAAATCCAAAACTGCTTGTACTGGAGCAGTAAAGGGATCAATATTTTTAGCTTTTGCCCAACAAGAAAAGCGTTTCCATTTTGTAGTATAAATCCTCCTAGTGGAGGACTTTAGGGAAGCTACTATGATGTCTCTAACAGGATTAGAGATCATAGGAAGCCTGGCTAAGGAAGGAAGTGGAGCAACCATGCTGTGAGGTTGAGAGAAAGGATAGACCGGTGCAGCTGACCCGATTGGTGAATCAGAAGATCTGGCACTGGGTCCAGATGCCACGGCTGCACCAAAAGGTGACGATGGAGGAACGGGAACCAAATTTGTCGAGGCCAATAAGGAGCAATGAGAATCATTTTGGCTCTCAAAACGGTGGCTTTCTGGATTACTTGTGGAATCAGCGGAAAGGGAGGAAAGGCATAAAGAAGTCCCTGGGGCCAATCCTGGGTCAGAGCGTCTCTGGGGGTATGGCCTGGCAGTGGGAAGAGAGAGAAGAAGTCTGGGCATTTGCTGTTTTGGGGAGTAGCAAAAAGATCGCAACATGGGCGGCCCCATTCTAGAAAAATCTCCTCCACTATAGATTGTTTGAGAGACCACTCGTGAGGCATGAGAATAGCTCTGCTCAATCTGTCCGCTAAAATGTTGGTTTTCCCAGGGATATGTGTTGCTACCAGAAACCAATGAGAGGAGATCGCCCATTGCCAAAGTCTGAGCGCTTTTCGACACAAGGGGTAGGACTTGGTTCCGCCCTGTTTGTTGATATACCATACTACAGACATGTTGTCTGTGTGGATTGCAATTGTCCCCAAGGGAAGAAAGTCATTGAGGGCTTGCAACGTTAAAAGCACTGCTCTCATCTCTAGGACATTTATGTGCAGGTGGTATTCAAACGGTTGCCACGTCCCATGAACCATCCTGCCCTGATAATGACCCACCCACCCGATCAGGGAGGCGTCCGTAGTGACAGTGGCTACCGGGGCTGGGGGTACAAAGGGTCTGCCTTGGTGAATCTGGGGAGAAGTAATCCACCATGAAAGATGATTCTTGCAAATCTGTGTCACCAGTATTTGGTGACGCATCGGAAGTTGTTGGTAAGACCACTGAGTGAACAACATCCACTGAAGTAGGCGCATATAGAAGCGGGCCAGGGGAAGAAGGGTAATGGCCGCAGCCATGAGGCCCAACACCTTTAGAACCACTCTGGCCTGTACTTTCTTGCTGGCTAGAATGATCCTCACGTGACTTTGAATGTCTGAGATTCTTTGATCTGTGAGGGTAGCTGACATCCGAACAGTGTTTAAGTTTGCGCCTATGAAAGTAATAGACTGGCAGGGCAATAAGGAGGATTTTTCGTAGCTGATCGAAATTCCCAATTGAGTGCAAAGATTTATTGTGTAATCCCTGGCTTGAAGAAGTTGATGCCTGGTGGTGGCTGAAAGGAGCCAGTCGTCTAGATACGGAAACACCTGGAATCCTTGATGTCTCAGGTGAGCCGTGACCACTGCCATACATTTGGTGAACACTCTGGGGGCTGTAGTGAGACCAAAGGGCAGGGCTCTGAATTGGAAGTGACTGGACCCCAGCCGAAAGCGGAGAAACCTTCTGGAGCGCCTGTGAATTTTTATGTGATAGTACGCATCCTGAAGATCTATTGAGCACATCCAGTTGTCCTTCTCTAGGAAGGGCAGAATTGACTGAAGTGTGACCATTCGAATCTTGTCTTTCTCACAGACTTGTTGAGTCTGCTGAGATCCAATATTGGTCTCCAGTCTCCCGTCTTTTTGGGGACCAAAAGAACCTTGAGTAGATTCCGGCTCTGAATGGTCTGTTGTAACTGGCTGAATGGCTCTTTTTTGTAGAAGTTTGAATACTTCTAACTCTGCAATTTCCCTTAGACTGGGTGGTACATCTGGAAGGGAATTTGAGTGAGAAAAAGGACTTTCCTCGAAAGGAATTTTGTAACCCTCGGATATGATCGACTGTACCCATCTGTCTTGAGTGAGGGAACGCCAGGCTTCTGGGTACAGCGATAGTCTTCCCCCGACTGCCTCCAAGGATGGACAGTCGGGCAACATCTCAGGGATGCTGAAAGGGCTTGTCAGAGAGAGGCTCTCTGCTTTCCTGGTTTTGTGGACCCCCTCTGCCTCTAGAGCGGCGTCTGTTATTGTTACCCCCTCTGCCTCTAGGGGTAAACTGACCACGTGTATCCGGCGTGACTCCTTGGGATTTGCGGAACCACATTTTGCCACCCTTCTGTCCTTTAGGATAAGGTCTAGAAGGGGTGGAAAAATGGACCCCTACGGCAGAAAGAGTCTTGCCGTCCTGCTCACACCTGGTCAATGTATCCTTCACTTGAGGGCCAAACAAAGCTGACCCATCAAAGGGAGAGTTTGTGAAGGATGCCTTAAAGGGATCTGCAAAATTACAGAGCCACATCCAGGCTTGGCGTCTAAGAGCCACACCTGTACCTGCGGCCCTACTCGCTCCATCTGCTGCATATGATATCAGTCGCATGGAGGAGTTAGCAATAGAATTAAGGGTTCCTAGCTGCGAAGCAATTTTTTCTTGAGCCCCTGCAGCTGTGGGATCCTGTACTACTTCACCTAGCTCCTTAAGGATGTCCCTTTGGAGTCTGGTGAAGTGACATAAGTAGTTCAGCGAGCGCATAGCAAAGGTCGCTGAAGAGAACATCCACTTACCATACCTATCCATGGTCCTAGAGTCCTTATTAAGAGGATGGACAGGTACGGAAGGATCTGCAAGTTCCTTCTTAGTGGCAGCCGCCACCACCATGGCATCAGCAGGGACACCTTTCGTAAGGAATTGCTTGTCCGAAGGGGCAGTAATAAATTTAGAAGGCCTCCTAGGAACCGTCTCTACAGAGTCAGGAGCAGCCCACGCCTTTCGAGCAATAACCTGCATAAGGGGGTCGAAAGGCGGAGACACCCAGGAGGTGGAGGGCCGAGATCCAAACGCCTCCAGGTATACCGACTCATCCTCAGAGGGATTATTGGAGGGCCAGTTTCCCCTCTGTTTAAGGAGTTCTAGGATGTCTGAAAAGGAGACATCCTCAGAGGGGGATCTTGGGGATCCCTCCGACTCATCTAAGTCGGTATCTGAAGTGATAGACTCGGGGGAGTCTACGTGTTTCCTCTTACAAGTCCTCTTGCGGAGGATCCCCTGACTGATCAGGAGAATCCTCGGAAGAGGGGGTTCTTCCCAGTGGGGAAACCTGAGGCGGAGGATCTCTGGGTCCGGGAGCAAGAGAGATGGCAGAGATATCGACAGGCACCGTAGAGGGAGGAGCTAAGGGAACAGACTGCTGGCTGAGTCCAGTGGCCAGCACACTCTTCATCACCTCGAAGGCTCCCCTCCCAGGGAGGTCCGAGAGAACCCGTTCCGAAGAAACCGGAACTCCAGGGCCCACCAAAAGGGAAGGCTCCGAGGCAGATGTCGGAGCCGAGCTCACCAAGGCCGAGGCTCCAAGGGGAAGAGTGGGGTTGGACAAGGGTCCGATGCCACTCACCCCCTTGGAGGAGACCAGGGAAGCCCGACCACTGAATACCTCTAAGGAAGGTCTCGAAGAGGCGATAAGAGTAGAGGCTGAGGGAGCAGAAGGGGGGGGTATCTGTCCCTCAGCCATAGCAGAAACTATTCCCGAAGACTCCAGCTCCAAACTCTGAGGTAGAGTCGAAGGAGGAACTGCAAGGGGGTGTGGACTAATAGTCGTCTGTTGAGACGGACTATGTAGCATCTGGGCCAGTGCCTGTGATTTTAATAATCTACTGACCACCCTCTCTAAATCATGGTCAGAAAGCCTGGATGACCTAGATGATCGGCTCCGATGGCTCCGTTCCGAGAGGAGAGGTGAGGCCGGAGCCGAGTATCGGTTCCAAGGAAGGGACCTGGACCTCTTCCTCGAAGGAACCATCGGAGCCGACGAAACCATGGATGCAGTCGGAGCCGAAGACTTTTCGGCACCGACAGAAGGTCTCGATGCATCGGCTCCGGCCGGAGCCGATACAGACATAAAGGTAAGGGTGACAGAGCCGGTCGGCACCGACACCGAAGCCTGAGCCACATGGTGGTCGGAACCAATCGGAGCCGACACCGATGTGACCAAACCAGTATCGGCACCGATAGCCATCGGTGCCGAAGGTTTGTGCAAACCAGAATCAGCTCCAGCCGGAGCCGATCTCGACTCTGAAAGAGTCGGAACCGAGGCCGCAGGCTTAGACACAGAAGCCTGGGCCTTGGAAGACTTGGAAGTCTTACTTGGAGCCGACTTAGCCGGAGAGCCCTCCGGTTTAAGTAGGCCCCTTAAAATCAATTTGTTTCTCCTCTCCTGCAGGACTCTCTGGCTAAAGGAATGACAAATTGCACAGGAGTCCTGCAGGTGGAGAGGTCCCAGGCAGTATAAGCAAGAAGTGTGACCGTCTGTCAGAGACATCTTCTGACAGCACGAGTCACACTTCTTAAAGCCTGAGACCCTTTCCTTGGACATGGTTGCAGAAACACACACAACACAGTCACAAGAACCAGTTATCCCAAAAATAATAAGATAACTAACCTCTCACACACACACACACACACACCCTAACAAGGGAGGGATGGGAGAGGAGAAGGCCTGACTAAAAAAATTAAAGGAGTGAGGGATTTTCTAGTCAGAAAGGGACTTAATCTAAACTAAAAACGTTAAATATAAAGTTTTAAGGTGAAATGGGGCAAAAATAGTATTATTTTAAACACTTACCAGGAGCTGGCAAAAGGAGGACCTCATCAGCGAAGCGGCAAACGAGATCTGGGTACTTACCGCCTTGCATCATGGGATATGGGGCTGCCTCGAGCTGGTAAAAGTGACTCTCGAGCTTAGCAAAGTGCCGAGTCGGAGCCGAGGATCGGCTCCGAACCCATCAAGCAAGAATGAAGGCGAGATTGACAACTTAACATTTAATATTTCTGCTTTAAGGCATCATGTACAACTAAAGTGATATGACAATTTAATGAAAGTCTTGGTAGGGAAACAGAATTTCTGTGAAACTATAACAAGTACAACATGGACATAAAGCCATCAATCCGCATTGCAAAGTACTATAAATGCACATCTCTATTCAGAAGGGCACAACTGCATTTGAAAAACACATAAAATACATGTAAAAACTGTATGAGTTTCAACAAGAAAATAACTCACAGTCAAGAGAAGCTGAGATTCCATCTATATGCCAGTATTAAATATTCTAAGCCTGGATTATATCGCATGGAGTTGCACACTTGTAAAATACTTCACACAGAAAACTACCATTGCTTTTAATGCTGAAAGCCAGGCTGTGTTCTAACAAATAGTCTCCATAAGTAATATAACGTTCTTCTTCACCCATCACTCCAGTTTCTTATTAGTTTATTGGGTGTATTCTGTACCTTTGCTTGTGATTAAAACTTATGGAAATCCCATAAATGCAGCCAGTCACTATTTAATAAGGCTTACTTTCTTTGCTCTTCTTCTTTTTCCAGGTCTCCAAGCACTTGTCTTGTAAGTTCATTCATTTTTTCTATGAACAGGAAAAATAAAATGCATGAACTGACCTCAATGTAATACAAGAAAGGAATTATACTTAAATTAATATGTCATACAGTCAATTTTGCAGCCGTGTAGCATCAGGCTAGGTGACTCAGTATATCTGCTTAAGAAAATAACCTTTTTTTAGTCTATGTACAGCTATAGTGTAACTCGGAGAAACAGATAACTTTGCTTACAATGTCTATCTTACTACAGAGCTTACCTCTACACCCTCCATTACATATCCTAGCAATATCCAATCACCTTCCTGAGATTATGTTCTGGCATCTACAAACAGAAAAAGTATCATTCCATCACCCTCTAAAAATCTGGACAAAGCCTAAAATGATGGGGGGACAAATAGGGGCAGATTTTAAATTCTGCTCTTACAAAATTAGAAAGTTGATATAATAATAGGTTTTGCATTAGCATGAATACTCTGAAGGATGTGGGGTCTTAAACTCAAATTCAATCCTCAACTATTTGCCAGAAAAATACAGATTTTAGGAGGAACACACCAAAAATATGAGGCAAAAATCTGGACATTCTGTGAAAATCTGTACAGTTGAGAGGTCTGAATCTCACACACACACACACACACACACACACACACACACACACACACACACACACACACACACACACACACACACACAGTCACTTCCTCATTCATACCTGCATTCACTCACACATCGTTCTTACTCTCCCGATCTCACTCACACACACACACACACACACACACACACACACACACACACACACACACACACACACACACATATACACACATACACAGCAACTTCTTCATTCATTCCTGCATTCACTCACACATCGCTTTTTCTCTCCCGATCTCACACATACACACACACAGCCACTTCTTCATTCATTCCTGCATTCACTCACACTTGCCGCGAAGTAATAAGCTTAATTGCAAAATAAACCGCAAACTGTTCACGGTTTATTTTGCAGCTAAGCTTATTAGTTTGCGGCACCCCTGTGAGGAAGCCGCGGCTTCCCAGGGCGCCACAGCGCACACTTTGGGAACCCCTGAAATATGCACTTTATGTGTGCTGCAAGGGGGGGGGCTTGATAAAACCTGGATTCAGCAAGGGAGCCGAGAATCGAAAAAGTTTGGGAACCACTGCCCTATATACCTGAATAAAGTTCTTTATACTTATTCCCTGAATTCAAAGTTTCACACCTTCCCTCTGAAATGGAACATCATATTTGCTATGTTGTACAATGTTCAAGGTCTTTGGCCTGCTCCATCTTACTCTGTATCCCTAGCCCCTAGTCATCTCAGCTACTTGTCTTTTAACTCCCATGGTCATCTTAATCTTCTCCTCTTCTAGGTAGACACTCCAAAACTGTATGCAGTCCCTGTACAACACAAAAGGACTACCAAGTTCCACAGAAACTGTTTCTTCAAACTAAAATGCTTCCCTCACAAGGCAATTTACTTAACCTGGCATTGCAGTTAGCTCTCTGAACTTAACCTCATTTATAAAAATATAAGGGAAAAGGCACACCCTCTCTAAACTGGGATGATATACACATAACCCTGAAGCTTTACCACAGTAATGTAGCACTTTAAAACCCATATGACATGTAACACCTGTGAAGCGTAAAATAGAATGGAACCATAACCTACATCAGCTCCCCTTATCTGCTCTCAGAGATGCACTACTGATCTTTGTAAAATATTAACAAGGATAAATGTCTCGCATTTGGCTATATATACACAATGGTGACTCACCTAGGAAAAATACTGATGAGACATTTTCCTGCTTATCCTGCAGTACCAAAAGTGAACATGTTATGCAGAGATATCTCTCAGTGCTTCAAGGTGAACAGTGTCTTCTCTGGATGCTCTTGAAAACAGTTGTAGTAAAAAGTTATGTACTCGCATAACATTCCATCTGTGTTGTCCATTTTCTTTCTTCCTCAACCTGTAAGTTCAGATCTGATCCTTTGATCCAACTCTGCCATTGCAATAACTCGTGACAACCAAAAAGCTCTTGAGCTCCTCCCTTTCCCATAATGCACCCTTCCCAAGCTACCTCAGATCTTGTTTGTTTATAGAGTAATACATATAAACAATGATACAACTCTTCCTGCACCTCCTTAAAAGACACTTTTAGACTGCAAATGCAGTAAAATATTGAAGATTTGTTAAATATTTTACTGCATTTGCAGTTTGTATGCTTTAACAAATTTTCAATATTTTACTGCATTTGCAGTTTAAACATGTCTTTTAAGGAGGTGCTGGAATAGTTATATTGTTGTTTATTATAGGTTTTCTGGGCACTCCTTGTAGCGATTCATACACTGGTTTTGCTGTATGGGGTACACACACACACACACACATATATATATATATATATATATATATATATATTTATGTATATGTATATCTATTTATATATATATATATATATATATATATATGAAAAAATAAAGTACAGTAGATAACATATATAGACAGTGAGACTGTCTCTGAAGCTCAGCACAAGGAAGTGACAATATATGCCTACTCACTCTTTTAGGAGTCTAAAGGTAGGGTTTGGGGGGTGAGTTGTTGAGGAAGAATGAAAATGGACAACACAGATGGAATGTTCTGGACAATGCATAACTTCTTTATCTAATGTTGTCAATTTTCATTCTATCCTCAATCTGTGGGACAGAGTCCTCAGCTACCCTAGATCCTGGGTGGACTCAAGGAAGGATGTTACTTGAAACCACTGAACCAACTGATGCTCTTCCCCTGGAGATCAAGTCCAATTTGTAATAAGTAATAAAGGTATGAGAGGTAGCCCATGTTGCAGCTGCATATATCATCGATGGATGCTCTAGTTTGAAATATTGATGAAGTCATCATGGCTCTAGTTGAATGGGCTTGCAATGCTTTTGGTAAAGTAATACCCTGTTTATTGTAAATAAATGAAATACAATCTGTGATCCTTCTAGCCAATGTTGCTTTGGTCACTGGTTTGCCCAGTCTTACTTCTGAGAAGGTCATGAACAGTTGGTCAGATTTCCTGATATTTTTGTCCTATGAAGATAAAAACACAACTGTCTGTGAATATCTAACGAATGTAGCAAGTATTCACCTTTATTAGAAAATTTAGGGAAAAATACTGGTAAACTGATGGATTGGTTGATATTTGTGTCTGATACTATTTTAGGTAGAAAGGTTAGGTTAGTACATAATGTAACTCTGTCTTTATGAAAGATCAAATACAGTGGTTGTGACGATAAGGCTTGAATCCCTAAAATTCTTGTTGCAGAGGTTATGGCTACTAAAAATACAGTTTTCCAAGACAGGAAGTTGAGATCACATTTAGCTGCTGGTTAAAAATGAGGATGTATGATTGCTTGCAGCACCAAATTCAGCACCCAAGGGGAGCAGGGGCTTTATAAGGGGGCTTTAGCAAGAGAGTTCTTTCAGAAAGGTTTACAGAGCTTATGTGAAGCAAATGGATAACCTTGAAATCCAACATGAAAACTGAAAACTCCAGCTAACTGTACCTTGGTTGTTGAAGAATCTGCTCCTTCATTAAACAGTTGGGCTCAAAAATGAAGGATCTATGGATCGGAGCTGAGAAAGGATCCAGATCATTTTGCAGTGCCCAGTAGACAAATCTCCTCCATTTACTGGAGTACAGTTTACATGTAGATGGCTTAGGAAAGGATAAAAGTATGTGATGGATTGAAAAGGAAAGCTTGGGTGGTCTGGCTATCAATGGAACTGGAGAAGCCAAGCAGTTAGCCTGAGGTTTGAAATGTTTGGATGAATCATACCTGTCAGGTGAGACAGGAGGTCAGGAGTTGGATCCAGAATCCATGGTTGTTGAAGTAAGTGAGGCCAAAGGAAGGGGAACCAAATCTGTTAAGGCCAATACCAATCCCCAGTGAGTATTACTTTGTTCTTCAACCTGCTTGCTTTATGAAGAAATTTCAGGATTAAGGGAGTTGGAGGAAAAGCATAAAGGGGATTGGGAGGCCAACTGTGAAGAAGAGCATCCCTCAGTTATTCCCCTTGTGAGGGAATTGGGGCAAAATAGCTGCTGCATTTGTTGTTTATGAGAGAGGTGAAAAGACTGGAGCAAGGCTGGCCCCATTTGCAGAATATCCTTTCTGCTACTATCTCACTGAGGTGAGGCATAAGAATGCATCTGCTCAATTTGTCTGCTATCAAAATGGACCTCTCTGGAATGTGCACTGCTATTAGAAAATGGTTGGATGAGATCTCCCACTGCTCCACACTTCGCACTTTGCGATACAAGGGGTAGAATCTGGTTCCTCCTTGTTTGTTGATGTACCAGACTACTGACAAGCTGTCTTGTGGAACTGCAATCGTCTCCATGGGGAGAGCATTCTGGAAAGCCTGCACTGCTAGAACCACTGCTCTTATCAGAGGAGTCCTTTTTCCTTACGGCGTAAAAGATCCAAGGAAATAGATGGATCTGAAGGTCTATGCTTTTTGGGTTTTTGATCCAATGAAGGAGTCGGATCT
The DNA here is from genome assembly GCF_019279795.1 of Protopterus annectens. Lineage (NCBI taxonomy): Eukaryota > Metazoa > Chordata > Ceratodontiformes > Protopteridae > Protopterus > Protopterus annectens. The sequence continues at coordinate 379,747,972 of NC_056740.1, forward strand.
GATATCTTAGACTTTTTAGCAGCTGGATTCAACAGAGAAGTTGGAACCGAAACAGGTCTTTTTCCTTCCTTTGTCTGACATTCTCGAGAAAGAATATGCAGGGCTAGTCTGCCCAAATTTGCCCTTTTTCGATTTTTCTACAGGAGAACCTCCAGAAATTGCCTTATCAAAGGAGGATGGTAACAAACCTTTAAGTATTAATTTATTTTTTCATCCAACCAAGGCCCTATGGTTGAAAGAGTGACAAATCACACAGTCCTCCTGAAGATGCAGAGGACTGAGGCAATAAATACAGAGCCAGCTGGCTTATCTTTATCTTTTTGTCAGCCATCACTAGTAAAAAAGGGAGAAAAAGTTATGAGAGAAAGAAGACAAACTACAACTATTTTTTTTAAAGACAGGAAGAAGAAGAAAAGGAGTTACCAACAATGGTAAAAAAAAATACACACAGAGGTGTAAAAAAGGACACTAACAATAGTATCACTAGGTACTTTCATTGTCATTCAGTGCTGTCGTTTACTGGAATGGCGATGGAGTGCTGTACTTGGGAGAAGTGACCGATGATTGTCATTCAGTGCTGTCGTTTATGGAAGTGATGAGGAGGATAAGTATTCAGCAGGTACAGTATAGCAGGAGTCAGCTGCTCATGACCTGTATTTCTTCTTTACTATGATCTACAGTAGAGGCAGGACAGATGCAGTAGGTGGGACAGTGACACAGAAGACAGTGAATATTGCTGAGTATGGGAATGAAGCTATATTTGTATGCCTTCAATTTACTAAAGCTACATTGTTTTGCAAGATTATACAGCTGTTATTCCTTTCTAGTTACCCAATGATTTTATTATACATTTATGACCTATAACTCTTTCAGGTGTGTACATAACATGATGCTGATTTCATCATCTTTTCAATGCTACATGCATGCATGCTTGCTCATCTGTGATGGGGAGGGAGAGAAAATTCACAATAGGTCAAGACAGGTTATACACCAGAAAATGCTGCAGATGATGCACACAACAAGGAGGAGGTAAGGATTTATATATTGTGTATTATGGCATGTGGTGCACCACTGGCCAGGACCAGAGAGCCTGGGTAACACATACTGGTATCTACATCAATAACATGTGACAGACAGTGCCAAATGGCTCTTTGAGTTATATAATTTAACTCTGTTGTTACAGGAGGTATATGGCTTCCAGCTACAACCTGTAAGAAAATCCATGTCAGCATCTTAACTTATTACAGCCAAGTGACACATGTAGGTACTTCTGCAGTTGCATCAGAGATGCCTCTAGGTGTCAAATATTGCTTGCTCATATTTGCATTAATAATTTAAAACCATGTTACATACAAAATATTAAAATATTTCATCTTAAAGTTTACACAATGGCAAACACAACTGTATTGATATTTCACTTCTGTCTATTGTAGACAAAGAGATATTAATTCCTCTTCATATAATATTCTTGTCATAAATGTCATGCTTTTCTAAATATCTCGGCAACTAAGTAGCACAGACAGAACTGCTTAGCCTCATATGAAACCTCTCAGCTGGATGAACACAACGCTGTTAGCATAAGCTTACCATACGTCCGGTTTTCCCCGGACATGTCCTCTTTTTGTGCTCCTGTCCGGGCGTCCGGGCGTTTTTTTAAACTTCCGAGATTTGTCCGGGTTTTACAATCCCGAGTCAGAATTCAAATCTACGCATGCGCGGAAGGTAGAAGAGCTTGTGAGAGTTACGTGAGTGGCGAGACTGTGTTGTTTGCGCGGGGAGAAGCTCAGAAGCAGGACTGTTATGTGTCCGGGAGGAGGTCAGACCCAGCTACAGCTGGTCAACATCACAGAGTCGGAGTCTCCGTTTCGTTTTTTCTGATTTTTCACTACTCATTCTGGTTAGGTAAAAATGTTTGTTTTTTTTTTTTTAAAGTGAGTTTATTGGTGTGTGTGTGTGTGTGTGTGTGTGTGTGTGTGTGTGTGTGTGTGTGTGTGTGTGTGTGTATATGCACTTGATTATTGATCCTAGACTAGAGACTAGTAAAAACAAAGCCAAGGTAATCTATTCCACCAACAACACTTCATGTTTATGTTTACCATTTACTGTACTGTTGATGTTAGTAGTAGATGAAGCAGCCACTTAATTTCTGATAATGAGAGTTTTGGTATGTTAGGGGGAAGTCCCAAGATCCAAAAACTGAGATTAATCTGAAGGGCTAAGTTAATCACTTTTAACTTTCTAGCAGGATTTTTTGTCAAACGGTTTACGTAGCTGACAACTTGTTCAGCTGTACCACTAACTAGGACAATGTATACAGTAGCAAGAAAATTTTGTTCTGTAGCAGCAGGCGGATGTGTAGACTAAGCATATTTTGCCTTCAGACTTCTTATTTGTGTTCCATTTGATAGCAGCTGATATGTTTAAAAGTACGTGACATAGAGACTGCATGTTGCTTAATAATTTAAACCTTATTATGTCAGGAAATGTTTAAAGGTTTATAGTTGTGTCTACTTATACTTTAGCATTCCACACCCTTTAATAGACATTGAACATAAGATGGTATTCTTTCTCCCTTTGTTGCTTGTTCTGTTGTACATATAATTCTTGTTCTGAGTAGGCTAATAATATTCTGTACTCTCTAACAAGGATACATGCTTTAAGCAGTTTGTTTCTTTTGATACTAAAACTTTTACATGTAGATGAATAGTCAGCTGTATCTCTGGCTAATAGCTAACAGCATTAAAAGCTGTTAGACACTGTTAGGTTATCTGCAGCAAACACTCCTTTGTCTTTGTAAATTGTCCGGTAAAACAGCAGTTGGGCTGCTGCAGCTCGTAGTGAAGAAGGAGAAAGAAATTCTCATTCTTATGTTGTCCGCTTTTACTGCATTGCCTATTGCTGATGTTTCCTCAATAAATTGTAAGAGTGGCAGATCAGTATTAAAAGATAGTGCTATGTTGATTAGTTGTTCCTCTGTGCCAGTAACTGTTTACCGCACATTTTTTAAAACTTTTATCAAGGCAACTATTGGGAAAAAGATGCTAAGGATAAAGCTACCAGGTAACAAGAAAAAGAGGAAGGCCTAAAATAAGGTTTATGGATGTGGTGAGAGAGGACATGCAGGTGGTTGGTGTGACAGAGCAAGATGCAGAGGACAGGAAGAAATGGAAACAGATGATCCGCTGTGGTGACCCCTAATGTTAGACTATAGTTACGGACAGACACGGACAACCAATGATGAACTGCAGACGTTTTTTTTTTGGTCTTCACCTAGTGTGAAAGACCTTTTGCCCCGACAAAGGATCTATCGTCCTCTTTTTCGTATAACCAAATATGGTAACCCTATGTTAGCAGTATATGTACAACTTCAGTAGTTGCTGAGATACTAAGTTGTTTACAAAATATTACAAACTTAATAATTACCATGCTTCCTGTGACTTATAAAATTCAGTTTAAGACCTAGAAACTTAAAGAATACTGCCACTGTAAAATAGCTTCTTCTGAAGAGTTTTCCAATTACACTTCTTTAGTAACCCCTATGGTTCCAGAGACATGTACATTTGTTTAAAATGTGAGGACATAATTTGATTCTATCAAAAAGCTTAGGCTCTGCCCACTGGAAGCTACAGTGCAAACTTCCATAACTCCATTGGTGGAAATGAGCGTATTTTTCATGATTTCAGATGGCTACAGGGAGTTCTTCCTGGAATTTTGGTAATAAAGACTGGTGGTATTTCCTTAATATAATGAAATTGGTTCTGAAAAATAGCATCTGAGTGGGTTTCACACATAACTGGGTATACTGACAATAATGGGTGTCTAAAGATTATTATGCTTGCAAAACTATTTATCATTCTGATTAGACAAGGATGAAAGGGGAACCTAACTGTGGAGAAGTGCTTTAAACAGAGGGGTCAGAGTTTTCCAGTACTGCAAAAGAAAGTGCACACGTACACACAAATGCACACATTCCTGATCCTCACTGCTCACTAAATGGCTCTCACACTCCTCCTGGTATAACCATAATTTGGTCTACTGCTCTCTGTACTGCAAAGCACCTCTACGCTTTTTGTCAACCTCACAATTTACAATTTTGTTTTCTGACATAAAGTTAAAGCTTTACAACAAATTGCATGATACGTCAATTGTAAATAATTGTTTTCATTCTCTTGTCCATAAATGTAACACCATATGATATTTAAATTCTACTATGTACTATTTCCCTAGCAGATGTAAAACAGCCTCATGAAACTGTGACTAACTTATATTGCCCTAAAATGTGTGCATGCTTATTGTGTAAAATGTATAATCTATTGTTTTACTGTGGAGCTTTTCCTCCCAGGCCTCTGCTGAAAAGCGGCAGGTTGTCTATCCAACTGGACCATCCCTGTAAATAAAATGCAATATATAAAGAAAATGTAACCTAGTCTGAGAAAATGTAGTTTTCTAGCCTAAAGGGTATTACACACTTTCCTTAAGAAAGAACAGAGCAAGGCTTCGCCCCCCCCTTGCTCTACCTTTGTAATAAATGATAACCCTAATCCTGCCCCTAACCCTAACCCACATTTTAACTTTACAGAAGCCCCTCCCATAACACTTCCACTAAACAAGACCGCTTGGACACACGTATGTACACAAGCATGCACGCATGCACGCACACTAAATCTGTCCCTTAACCTAACCCTAAACATTCACAACTGCACACACACATATACTCTAACCCTTACTTTAACCATAACTGACACACATTCAGACAAACACAGTATATATCCCACTTACCTTTTTTGGCAAAGCAAACCTTCAACAAAGTCAGTTCAATAAACTGACAGTCGAACAAATAACCCTGCATTCCCAGGTGTTGACCAAAGCAACACTTGACCAAACATGTAACACTCCATAAGGGGCAGTACTGAAAAACTAATCGAGGTAGTAAAGAGGGTGATACATTCCTAGCACCCAATTCTGTCTGCAAGTGAAATATATCCGTCATAAAATATAAGACAGGATGGAAAATTGTGATGCGTGTTTGTTAGCCATGCTGAGTGATGGTTGGAGTTTATATCTTCTTAGACTTAAAGTATTAAAGATCTTGAAGACAAGTTCACAAGGTTTTGCAAGGACATAGGTGAGTGGCAAGTGATTACAGGGGCTGCTCTGACTGTATACAAGTGGAAACCCAAGTAGGCTGAAATTAGATGTTCTAGACTTGGAAAGTGCAGATGTTTTAATACAGAAATGGATAAAAGACAATGGCAGTGACAACAGCAGTAATGTATCTCAGTTTTTTTTAATTCCTTCCTCAGGACCTACCCAATGGTTTGGATTCTCTACCTTCACCCAGCTGTTCCATTCATTCCACAGGCCCAGGAGCCAAGCATTCACAAGCTAGGAGAGAGTTTTATAGCCCATTTGTTCTTGCCCAGGAATCCCAATCAGCTCATCTGTCTTAGAGTGAGAGTCGAGTGGTAAGGAACAGGCCAGCTTGCTGGCAGCCTACCCGCACTCTGACAAAGCAGCTCCTCCGGGCTATGCCATTGGTTGTCCTCTGAGGGGAAGCATGCATTCCCAATGCTGAACTCCAACTGGATTGGCACTGTGCATGCAGTTGGCAGAATGTGACTGCTAGGCCCAAATTCCACAGGATCCAACACCTATTGCTATCACTAAGTGTAATCCATGTGGTGACTGGTAGCCAGAATTGCCTCCCTCCTTCAGAAAGGCCAACCTGGCAAAAGCCACTCACTCCCGTCCTCCCACTTCAGCTCCTGCATGCACTTGAGCTGCTACATGAAAATGGGCTGCCTGCACCATTGTCAGAGCTTTATCTGTCTAGGCCATTGAGCTGTCTAGCACCTACAGGTTTTGTTTGTATCTTAATAATATGATGAATAGAAGTTGTAGCTTTAAGATAACAGTTCTATGAAAAGTCACACTTTTATGTGGCATTGTTCTTGTCTACAATACTTAACATGGAGTTAAAAAATGACTTTAAAAACACAACAGCATGGGCAGAGCAAATGTGGCACACTTCTCTGGCACCTTTCAAAAAAGGTTGGCAATTTACTTTCTGTCAATTAAAACACAGCTTACAAAGAACAAAAAAAAAAAAACAGTCCAGAAACTCTCTGTAAGTAAATGCAGCTGAAATTGCTTAATGACAACTCAAACTGAAGAGATTGACTAGCAGATCTGCTGTATTTTTTTTTTTAATCTTGCTCCTTACATACACATGAGACCATGACACATAGGACTTAGTGCCCCTTAAGAGAATGAAGCACCAGACTGAAGACTGGACTTTTTTTTTTCCACAAGCAGAACACGAGGGCACAACACACACAACATAAAAAGGAGTGCCAAATCAGAAAACAGACTTGTTTTTCTTGCTCCTTAACTGTTTCATTTTTTTTTGTCCTCTGGAACCTCATCCTAATGGCCTGGCTCCCAGTGTCCCATGTCCTCAACAGATCTAACAGCCCTATTTTCACACCCCCCCCCCAACTACTCCAGTATTTCAGGGGCAGGTTGTGCATCCTAATAGTGTCCTGCGGCTGAACTGTCTGTGCTTCTGCCTGGGGGAGATTTTTTTTTATGCCCTAGCCCTTTCGCCACCCTCACTCTCACAGATTACATCTCTGAACCACATCTCTTCATAGGGAGCATCATCAATGAGTGCCCCCACCCCCACCCAGGGAGGTACTCCCATCCTTCCCTGCCACTCAGTCAGTTGTTCAAGCCACTAGTCAAACCTGGTTCACCTGGGCCATAGTCAGGGCTTTTATTCTTTCACAGCAATGGAGCGGCTATCATTAACTTAGCATTGAGGGATGCCAGACAGGTAGTGGCACTGGAATCCAAATAAGCCAGCTATATGTTTTCACTATTATTTTGAGATCATTGTCTTTGCACCAACTATTAACATGGTTTAACCCATGCTGGAGCAATTGTGCGTCAGTAAAAGATTTAAAACAACATTCAAATTGTAGTCGCCTACAAACTAAGATAATGATAGACCAGGAGTGTTGGCCTGAAATTCTATGAAATAGATGGCAAACATGAGAAAGTCCAAAAATGGGCCTTGTGGTACACCACTGGTAAAGTCTTTGCTTACAGAAGTGGCACTTAGAAATTCTAACCACACATGTTCTGGCAGACAGTTAGTTAGCTATTCACTGTATAACACAGGGACTTCCATTCAGATTTACATAGTGTCAAGGCCTTAGCCAGGTCCACATACAGTGTATGTTCTGGGTAACCACTATCCACCATTTTTGTGACTTTTTCAAAGAAATTAATAAGGTTAAAGAGGCAAGACCTTCTTTTGACAAACAAACTTAATGAACTCCAACGTTAACGGATTTTGACTATCCAGATTAATGAGGTCCAAGATAGGTTCTGTAGCTTTATGTACAAGATTAGTGAGACTAATGGGTCTGTAATCAGCAGGGTCCATGGTTAAGCCATCCTTGTGTAACGGCATTACAATATGTTTCCCAGGCTTAAAGAACATAACCAGTGGAGAGGATTAGATGAAAGAAGTTAAGTAAGGCTTCAGATAAGCAATATTTCATACTGATAATCACCATACCTCTCAAATGTCCCGATTTCTGCCTCATATTCTTGGTCTGTTTCTTATAAAATTGTGGTTTTCTGGCAAATCACAGAGGATGGAAATCAGAAAACAATAGCAAACATGTTATTCTATCAAATTTTTAAGTTTGTAAGAGAAATATTTAAAAGGTGTCTCTATTTTTGGGCTTGTGTCAGGGTTCAGAAGCAATTAAAAGAGGTGTCTGTGACTGGGTGTGACTGGGGAAACTCTGTAACAGTTATACTGTTGGTGGAGTACTGCATATTTCAGCTAGGATATTAGCTATTTCCACTGAGGCAGAGTGGGCAGTATATTTGTGGATGGACTAACTCTGAACATTGGTTAGTGATTGTTTAAAAAAAAGAAAGTACAGTTGTGTACCTACCATAAATGTAGATGTTTGAGTGTATTCACTGCTGCAGTCATTACACTTGGGTTATCCTGCTGGCAGGCTACCCGCAGTCGGCCTGAATTCCAAAGTCCTGATCCGGCGTCGGTTGCTGTTGCCTCTTCCCTGACGTCAGTGTGCCAGGGGTATAAAAGATGCAGCCGACGCCATTTTCTTCAGTTTTTCTTGCCCCAGATGTCAGGTGCCCCAAAAAGGGTAGGCTAAAATAATGCCAATAATTATGCATGCACTAAAGTAAACATTTACTTCATGTACAAGCAAATCATGTTTCCCTGTTGCACTCATGACACTTGGGTTGAATCCCAAAGCTGAGGTTGGGTGGCTGGGTCTAAATAGGATTAGGAGAGGCTATAAGGCCCTGCAGAATTGCAAAGCCTGCTCTGGATTTAGAGTACAGAGGTAAGTGACAGTGCCTTGTAAAAGTGTGCACTGAACTACAAGTTGCAGCCTCTAAAATGTCTTTGGTTGGTACTCCTCTGAGGAAGGCTGCTGATGTGGCTGCTGCTCTGGTTGAATGTGGCCTAATGCCCTTAGGCACTGATTTGCCATGTTGTGAATAGCAGAAACGAATGCAGTGGCCTATCCATTTTGAAATAGTCTGCTTTGAGATAGCCTTTCCTTGTGGTCCTGCAGCATATGCCACTAAGAGTTGCTCAGTCTTTCTGAAAGCTGTAGTTCTGTCCAAGTAGAAGCGTAGCTGTCTGTGTATGTCCAAAGAATGCAGGAGTCTCTCACCCTTATTCTGTGGGTTTGGATATAAAGTAGGTAAATGAATGGTTTGGTTAAGTGCCACGCTGGACACTATCTTAGCCATAAATGTCAGGTTTGTCCTCAGAGAAACCCTGTCTGGATGGAAAATGATAAAAGTTCAACAGCCATGAGTGCCTGTAACCCTGAGACTCGTCTTGCAGAGGTTATTGCTAGGAGCAGAGCTGTTTTCCATGACAAGAACTTTATCTCAGCTGTATTGGCTGGCTCAAAAGCAGGCAGTGTAAGTTTTTCCAAGACATAATTGAGGTCCCATGCAGGTACTGATGCTCTCCTTGGAGGTCTTATGTTTTTGGCCCCTCTGAGGTACTGCCTTAGCAATGGATGAGAAAAAATAGGGGGTTCCGTATTGTAATGAGCTGAAATGGCAGAGGCATGGATTTTAACTGATGAAAAGGATAGGCCTTTGTCCAGCATCAGTTAGATATTGTAAAATCTGAGGAATATTTGGTACAAACGTGTCAATTCCTTGTGACTGGTTCCAAGCACAGAATCTCTTCCATTTTTCTGCATAAGATTTTCTGGTACTGGGCCTCCTGGCCTCCAAAATAGCATCCATCACTGCTTTAGAGAGAAGTGTGTTCTGAATGGCTACATTATCTGCCATGCTGCCAGATTTAGGGTCCTGAGTTGGCTGTGCAGGATCTGATTGTTTTGTTGGGTTAGTAAGTGAGGAATTAGAGGTAATGTCCAGGCTGGGCCTTGAGACAAGCTCTTTAGGGTTGGGTACCAGTGCTGGCGGGGCCAGTCTGGGGCAATCAGAATCATTTTTGGCTTCTCTTTTCTGACCTTTAGGAGCACCTTGGGAAGGAGAGGCAGAGGAGGAAAGGCATATACTGTTGGGGTTTTCCAGCTGAATGATAGAGCATCCACTTTCCATGCTTGCTTGTGATAAGTCCTTGTGCAGAACCTCTGTAGTTGGCAGTTGTGAGAGGAGGCAAATAGATCCATGTCTGGGCATCCGCATTTCTTTGTTATCATGCTGAAGAATTGTGGATCCAGTTTCCACTTGTGGGGATCCGTGAGGTTTCTGCTTAGTTCGTCTGCCAGAGTATTTATTTTTTCTGGCAGGAATTGTGCTTACAGGTTTACTTGGTAAGTCAATGCTGTGTCCCACAAAGTCATGGCTAGTCTGCAGAGGGGATAGGAATGTGTGCCTCCCTGCTTGTTTATGTACCACATGACTGTAGTATTGTCCGTCTTTATCAGCAGTTGTCCTGGATGAAGCAGATCCTTGAAGGCTGTCAGGGCATTTTGTACAGCTAGCATTTCTTTTTGATTGATATGAAGATGCATTTGGCTTGCGGGCCATGTGTCCTGAATACATTTTCCTGCCATGTGTGCCCCCCAGGCATAATCTGATGCATCTGTTGTTAGTGTCTGCTTGGCTGTGGGTAAAGTGAATGGCTGTCCCTTGTTGTGGTCACAGGCCTGTGCCCACTATTGAAACTCCTGTTGCAGGCAGGGAATGAGGGTAATTAATGTTTCCAGGCTGTGGCAATGTTGAGTCCAAACACTTTTTAGATACCATTGTAGTTTTCTCATATGCAGTCTTGCATATGGGATTCGCAGAATGCAAGATGCCATGAAACCCAAAGCCTGCAGAATTTTTCTTGCAGATAACTGGGTCTTTGTTGCCAAGATTTTGAAGTAAGAAGTCAGTTGCCTTTGTTTGTCTGGCGTGAGATAAGCCATCTGGGAAGTTGTATTTAAGCTTGCACCCAGGAATATTATCTCTTGAGAGGGTACAAGTTTTGATTTCTTTTCGTTTACTGTGTACCCTAGGCAAATTAGTAATCTTTTTGCGAACGCCAGATGCTTTAGTAGAATGTCCTTGTTCTCTGCTTGAATAAAGCAGTTGTCCAAGTAAGGATATATTTGAATTCCTCTTTGTCTGCAAAATGCAATTACTGGTGCCAGGCATTTTGTGAAGACCCTGGGCACAGTAGATAAGCCAAAGGGCAGTGCAAAAAATCAGTAGTGCATTGCGCCAGCTATGAATATGAGGTATATTCTGCAAAATTGTCTGATTGGGTCATGCAGGTATGCCTCTTTTAGGTCCAATGTCACAAGCCAAGCCCTTTTGCCCAGCATGGGCAAAAGTTGTTGCATAGTCAACATTTTGAATTTTGGAATATCCAGAAATGTGTTTAGAATAGACAGGTCAAGTATTGGTCTACAGGCTTTGTCCTTTCTGGGTACCAAGAAAAGTCTTGAGTAAAATCCTTGTCCCTGCTCTTGCTGTGGCACTCGCTGAATGGCCCTGATGTCCATGAGAGATGAAACTTGTTTTTGTGCCTCTGCCCATTGATTGTGTGGCAGGTCTGGCATACCTTTTGACCTTGGCAGGGTGTGAAAATGGAACCTGTAGCCCTGTGACACTATATTCAAGACCCATTGGTCCTGGGTGATCATGTGCCAATTTTGCGAAAAAAGTGCTAGTTTTCCCCCTAAGGGGGCTGCCAATAGATAAGTGCTTGGTGCTGGCAGAGGAAAGTCATTAGGACTGTATCCTGTATGGCTTAGATTTGTCTTCTCCGCTTTTGGAGGTAGAAGCACCCCATTGTTTAGACCTGAATGAGCCTTGGGGCTGGGATTTGCCTCTGGGGTGTCTGCATCTGCCTCTTTGTAGCCTGTTTGACACTGGAAAGGACCAATTCTTAGAAGGCCAGTTCCTGCTAAATCTGGGTGGCTGTACCTGTAAGAAATACTTAACTGTCTGCATAGACTTCGCTTTGTCCTCCATTTTCTTTAACACCTCTTCTGCTTTAACACCAAACAAAGTATCATGCTGTAGTGGAGCATCTAATAATTTTGCTTTAACATGATCATGCAGATTCTGTTCCTTTAACCAAGCATGCCTCCTAATGACAGTACCTGTAACAGCGGCCCTGCAGGAGGCCTCCAGAGAGTCAAAACCACATTGCAAAGTATGCTTTCCCACTTGTTCAGCTGCATGCAATAAATCCTGCATTTCTTTGTTTTCTGCACATTCAGAATTTGTCAACATTTTCTGTTTAAGCAGTGACATTAAGTATTGCTGATATTTAAGCATATGAAACTGACAATTTAAAGCTCTTACAGCCAAGGTAGCAGAAGTATAAATCTTTTTCCCCCATCTGTCCAGAGCCCTTGAATCCCTGTCTGAGGGGATAGGGATTTTTGCAGTGGAAGCCTTGACCCCTTTGGGACCCTGAGATATTGTTTCTGGGTCAGCAGCAGGGTTTTTATAAAGACATTTATGGGAATCTGGAACCCTGTAGTACCTGTCTGGCTTAACAGGTGCTGGAGGTAAAGAGTCTGGAGACAGGCCGGACCCTGAAAATACATCATCTACAATGTCTAAAACAGGAGGAATAGCAAGAGGCCTGTGCTGAGGAAGTAAAAGGAAGTCTCTAAGCCTTTTCTTAGATTCTGAGTAGTCTTGGCTCTCCCAGTGGAAGTGCTCCCTCATGGTATGCAGGGTTTCCCCAAAAGAATAATCCTCAGGAGGAGAGGCTGAAGGGATAGATTCTTCAGCATCAGAATCCTCATAGGGAGGAATAGAGTATTCCTGTTCAGAAGAGGAATCAGAGGAAATGGAAACCTGATCTGAAGATTCATATTCTGTCTCTTGCCTAGGCCTCTTATCAGGAGGGGGATGGGAACCCCTGATCAAAGTAATTAGGTCTTCGGCCATTTTGAGCATCTGTTTTTTTAGGCATGGAGGCCTGTCCATGGGATTGCTGTACTTGTTTCTTTGTCTTTAGTAGAGCTTTAGTCTTTGCCTTTGAAACTGTAGTCGGTTTTACATATAACTGTGTAGGCCTGAAAACACCCTCAGAAGCCGATGCCTGCTCAGCGGCTCCGAACCCATCTGAAGGGCTATTTTCCGAGTGTCCAATACCTTGAGTTTCCTGCAGCCTAGTCGGCTCCACGTGGGAGTCGGAAGCGGCCTGCGGCTCTGAGGTAGTGGGCATCAGGGGCTGCGAAAGCGCCTCACTGAAAACCAGCGAACCGGTGACTGGCTTAGAAGAAGCCTCGTTGTCAGTTTTGGACCTCGGATGCCTGTCCTTTTCTTTTTCCTTGCGTTTCTTGTGAACTGCGGTAGTCGGATGGCTATCCGACGACAATGTGTAATTAAATCTTCGGCCAAAGTAGTGAAATGCAAAATCGTGCCAACGCTTAATAGTGCGTTGGTTAAATCTAGCACAAAACCTACAATTAGCGACATTGTGATCAGGGCCTAGGCAAGGAATACAATAAGAATGGAAGTCCTTATGAGGTATTTGCTTCCCACAAGAAATACAATTATTAACTTTTTCTGACATCGGACTGGAGCAAGAAAAAAGTTTCCCCAATGGGGTACTTAGCTTTAAATGAAGACTTTGGATCTGAAATTCGAACACGAAAATCTCAGAAGTCGGCCAACCGGCACTTGCGAACTGCTTTTGCTTTGGGCACTGCGCGACAATAAAGACTGAAGAAAATGGCGTCAGCCTCATATTTTATACCCCTGGTGCACTGACGTCAGGGAAGAGGTGACAGCAACCGACGCTGGACCAGGACTTTGGAATTCAGGCCGACTGCGGGTAGCCTGCCAGCAGGATAACCCAAGTGTAATGACTGCAACAGTGAAACATGATGAACATCATGCTACATTGGGTTACCTATGCTGTAAATGAAATGCTTCTATCTATCTATCTATCTATCTATCTATCTATCTATCTATCATAGGTAGGTACTAGGCTATCGGACCATGGGCCTAAGTAAGCCTAGCCAAAAAGGTTTCTGGCTTACGCCACCCAAGAAAGTTAATTTCCTGTGCCCCTGTTGAGCAGAGCCACAGAAGTGATGCCAGGGGTGTATTTCTTATTTCCCATCCACTCATCAAGTTTTTCTTGAAGAGTGCTAATGAGAAACTTTGCTTGACATAGTTGGGTAGCTTGTTCCAGAGTATAGGAAGTCTCTGGGACAGGAATCTATCCCTCCAGCATGTCCTGTTTATTGTGGTGACAAGGTTTAGGTCCCTAGAGCGTGCAGCTCGGAGCGATTGGGATTTCTTTAGGTGTAGCATGTCCAACAGCTTTGGGTTTAACATAGCTTTATATGTTAGGCAGAGATCTGCTTAGAGTAGGTGATATGCTACAGAGTAAAGCTAGTGTTTTTTGAGACGGTCAGTGTAGAGCATCTGTTTGAGGCCAGTAATCTTCTTTGTGAGGTACTTCTGTGGCCTTTTCAGCTGCTGCAGATTTCTTGTGAGGTACATTCCAAAAGGGGTGTTGCACTCTACAATGGGTCTAATGAGTGCCGAGTAAAGGGGAAAAATGACCTCTTTTTTCCTGGATGAGAACCCTTTTGTGATGACGTGTGCCACATAGAAGGATTTCCTGACTACTGTGGCAATGTGATTATCAAAGGAAGACTACTGTCCGCCTGGGTCCCAAGGTCTCTTATCCCACATTCGGAGTTAAGTAGACTGCCGTTTATGTGGTAGTTCATGGGTACAGAGTTTTTACCAAAGGGGATGACAATGCACTTTTTGGCACTGAGCTTGAGGCCATGCCTCTGACACCAGGCATCTGTCTCAGTGAGGCCCTTCTGTAGGATGTCCACATCATTTGGTGACTCGACTATGGCTCCTAGTTTGCAGTCATCTGTGAACTTCATTAGCCAGAGGCCTTCTTTGTTAACCTGTATTTCAGAAAAGTAGCGGTGATGGTGCTGCGGTAGCGTTGTCACTTCACAGTTAGATGTTGCCCGTTCGATTCTCAGTTAGAGCGTCTTCTGTGTGGCGACATGCATGAATGGGCGTTCCTTCGTTGAAGGTTGTGTGTTAGGCCCGGCAAGCCAGCACGTAAAAATCTACTGCCAATCATTAGCGGACCGGATTTCTGCTGTGGTGACCCCTAACCGGGAAAAGCCGAAAGACACAAGCAAGATACTATTCAGGAGAGGTCCCAGGACTGAACCTTGTGGAACTCCACTTGTCACTAGTTTGAAGTCAGATTTGGAGTCTGCAACTTTTGCAGTGTGTGTTCTGTCAGTGAGCCAGTTGGCAACCCATCTTGTGACGTAGGGATTTATACCTAGTTTAGCTATAATTCCAGAATGGGAGATGGTGTCGAAAGTCTTGGCGAGGTCAAGATAGGCTGTGTGAACCACCTTACCCTCGCCTACGGCTTTGATGACTGCCTCAAAGAAGTCTATCAGTTTCAGAAGGCATGATCTGCCTTTCACAAACCCGAACTGGGTGGGGTCCAGAGTTTGGAGGTTCCCAATGTCTTTGTTTATGAGTTCCATGATGATACATTCCATAGCCTTGGAGACCAGGCTCGTCAGGCTAATAGGGCGATAGTTCCCAGGATCAGTGGTGGCTTCTCCTTTGTGGAGTGGGATAAGTGTTGCTGTGTGCCATTCAGTGGGCACAAAGCCTGATGTGAGACTATGACTGAACATGGTGCTTAGGTGGGAAGCTAGTTCTTTCTGAAGTTCAAGTAAAACACAGCCTGGGATGTTGTCCGGTCCCATGGATGCTGTGTTTTTGGTTTTAGAGAATGCAGCTTTTACCTGCATAGATGTGATTACAGGGACTCTGCATTCTTCCTGTACAGATATGGGCCTTTTAGGGGGTGAGAGGGGTAGTAAAGTTAGCACTGAACCTATCTGCCAGGATGTTGGCAATATCAGTTGGTTCTGTAATTTTCATGCCGTTGTGCTGTAACTCAGGGCAGATCTGGGTGTTGCCATTGAGATTCTTGACATAGCTACAGAATGCTTTGTGGTTGCCCTTAGAATCAGTGGTGATTTTGTTTTCGTAGCTAGCTTTGGAGGATCTTATAAGTGATCTCAGCTTCTTACAGAGGCTGACCAGGGAGCTCTTCCACTCATGGGATTTTACTCTCTTTTGCAACAGTTTCTTCCTTCTGTTGAAGAGTTTGTTTATGGAAGGGGACCACCACATTGGCTTCCTTTTTTTTTGGAGGATAGCGTCTTGGTTCTGTTTGGGATAGCACGATCCATGCACTCATGTAAGTGCTTACAGAGTGCATTTGTGTAGGATTCAGTAGTCGTAACTGTATTGTCTATCTGCATGGGTTTCATGAAGTTCACCACTTCTGTCTTAAGAATCATGAAGTTGGGTTTGGAGAAATTTTTTACCATGGTTTCCTTAATGGTGGGTGAGGGCAGGATGCAGATATCTAGGGTGATTAGCTTATGGTCAGATCTGACTAACGAGGAGTTGACTTCAGTTGTGGAACACCGGTCACTCGTGTTGGTAATGACAAGGTCTAGGATATTGTTGCCCCGGGTGGTGGTGTGGATAAGCTGATCCAGGGCATTGGAATTTATGAATTCCAAAAAGCGTTGAGTGAAGGAGTTGGTACAAGAGTAGTTTTCTCAGTTAATGGTGGGGTAGTTGAAATCGCCCATTATTAGGGTGTTTGGTTGAACCCTAATATTTTCCAGTATATCAAGATAAGAAGAATGTAAATCCTGGAGCTTGGTGGGGGATCTGTAGCAAGCTACAATTTGGATTGCAGTTTTGCCTAGAGTTAGCTGCACTTGGATAACCTCAGCTGCATTATGCTGAGCAACTAGCCTGGAGGTGTGATTATCCTTAATGAATATGGACACACCTCCTCCTTTGGTGTTCTGGTCCAGGTTAGATAGCCGAAAAGTGTGGCATGAGTTATAGCCTGGTAATGCAGGTGTACCCTCTAGAGCCCTGAACCAGTTCTCAGTCACTGCACAGATATCGATGTTCTCCATTTTAAGGAGTGCCTCGAGTGAGTGCATTTTGAGATTTAGACTTCTAGCATTGAGTAGCATTATCCTCAATTTTTGCTTGCCTGTTCCTGTTACAGTGGTGAATTTGTCATTTGAACCTTGCCTAAAAAAGGCACCATAGGGGCAGCAAGACCCTTAGCCAGTATACGGAATCTCAGGGGCAGGCCATCTCTGGCAAAGCATCGTGGTCTGTCGACCATGTTGTCCCAGGCAGACTGATACTGGATCCCCTTAGAATGACACCAGAAGCTTGGCCAATTGTTGAAGTCAATCATTTTGTCCTTGTATAGCGGTATCATTCTGGGCGATGGCAGGATGCAACTCAGGGCTAGGGCCATACCTGCCTGGGCTACAAGATCGGAGAGCTCTTCCATGTCTCTTTTCATGTAGTCCAGGGAGATAGTCTCAGGTCATTCACACTAACATGGACAATGACACAGTCATATTTGTACTTGTTGTGGAGTGACCTGAGTGCGTGGATTATGTGGCGGATCCTGGCATCTGACAGGCAGCTGACAGTAACCTTCTCCTTGTTTAGCCTGGTGAGTGGGACATCAGCGTGCCTGACTATAGAGTCACCTATGACTAGTGTGTTGGGTACGTTGTTTTGCCTTATGGGCTGTGGCTTATTGGCACACTGAGTCTGTGGGCTATGTCTCATTTGGGTTGTGTTGGAGGGGTGGAGTTTGCTTGCGTTTCTGCTTTGTAAGTCTCTGTTGCTTGAGCAGATTATTATTGAGAGCCTCTGAGAATGTTTTTGTGTTTCTATGTGTGGATTTTGGTGGAGTAGGTTTAGTGGGACTATGTGATGAGTCTAGTGTGGTGCAAGTGCTTACCTTCTCCTCTTGACTGTCAAGTTCAGTCTTGGTTGGAGAGAGTTTTACCTCCAGTTTGGCTAGATAAGTGCATCTCTCACAGGTTGTGGTGTTGGGTGGTAGGAGGAGAGGGTTGTCTATGTACATGAGGTAATTGCTACATTGCCCCAAGATGCCCAGATTCATCAGATAGACAGGAGAGACCACTGGGAGCTGACCCTTGGACATGCCTGAATAAAAAACTACTTTCCTCTAGACAAGTAAGGAAAGTGAGTATAAGAGCTGTTTTTCTCTAAGCAAGTGAGGAAAGTAAGTACAAAAACTGTTTTCCTCTAGGTAAAGAGGAAGGTTGAGTACTGTAGCAACTTGTAGATTACTTAGTGCTAACAACAAATTTTGAACAAGTGCTGAGCACGAATAAGCAAATTCAAGTGCTAAAACTAAGAATCTGTACCTGGATCTTGTGGTAGATAGGCTACCTAGTGCTTACCACTCCCACTGATAAACTAAAAGGCTTCCCTCCAACACAGAAAGGCTTGGGGGGCTCAGAAGCTTACAAACATTCCTGGATACAGCAAATCTGTATCTGGACTAGACTAGTTACAGGAAAGGTGGGAAACAAGTGCAAATGCGGGCTTTTAAACCAGAAAGTTGAAAGAGATGGAAAAACTGCCAAAACTGCCAATAAAATACAATTTCTGGGACAGAAACACTCGTGGTAGATAGGCTACCTAGTTCTTACCACTCCCACTGATAAGCTAGAAGGCTTCCCTCCAACACAGAAAGGCTTTGGGGGCTCAGAAACTTACAAACAGTCCTGGTTACAACAAATCTGTATCTGGACTATACTAGTTACAGGAAAGGCAGGAAACAAGCTTAGAGTTTTTTTTTTTTTGGAAAGTGGAAAGGGAGAAAGGAGAAACAGAAGATAATTCAAAATTAAGGACCTAAGTGGGTTGCCTTTCACAAATGTTCTCTCTGTAGTGACACTAGACTGGAATAGAGCTGGGACAGAGCTGAACAGATGGGACTGGTAGGAGTCTATCAACTTACACTTCCTTTTCAAACTCTTGATCTTGTCACAATTAATTCACTGCACTGCTGGAACAGCTAAAACCTCAAAATAAGAAAGAATTTTAGATTGGCTAGTTGTATCGGATCCAAATAACTTTAAGCTTTGGGAATCATGTCTGAGTCCTTCAATGACCATCACACCATGTTCAATGTCTGGCCACCTTCATCAATCAAAAACACTAAAACTACACATTATCTCATTATCTATCTATTATTTCCACCTCACTAACTACCTTGATTATATCAAGCTCGGATGCTCATAAGCCTAACTACTTATTATACAGCGGGAACTTCTTATTGTAACAATTGTTAATGTCTGTTATGTACTTCACAGATGATAAAGATTCTAGTTGTCTACTGATGTACTATGTTCTTCATCTGTTACTATGTTTGTAATTGTTAATTGCTATGTTGATCAAATTGTTAATTGCTATGTAAATCCAATGTAACTACTGACTGTATATTTTAACTGTGGAGCTTTCTCTCCCTGGGCCTCCGCTGAAAATGGACCTACGTCCAGTCGGACACTCCCGGTCAACAAATGTAAATAAATAAATAACTAAATAAAAATCTCATAACGCCAAAACTAAAAAAAAATAAAAGAATTTTCTATTTCTGCCCTCAAGTAAATTAACTGTTCCCTGTAAAAGAACTTAAAGCTCAACTCCAGAGTCAACTACTTTATGACCAGACTGTACTGCATGACTCAGCATAACCAAGCCTACAAAAAGCACTCTAATAAGGTCACGACCCTATTAGTAATTTGTAAAAAAGCAACAGTTTGATTCTTGGTAGCTTTTCTACATGGAATATCACTAACAAACCAGAAAGAGAATTGCTCCTTTATTAAATCATACAAAAAAAAAAAAAAATTACCCATCATTCCACTCAGTGCTAGCCAGATTAAAACTACCAAAGCATCTAGTGACTACTTTTTGGTATAACCTCAGCTGCTGTGCCCCTCTCTTTAGGGTCTTAAAGTCAGGAATCGCCTCTGATCTCCCTTACAGCAGCACCCCTTATACATGAGTTCCTGAAAACATTTTGATTGCATAAACAATCTGAATAAACCAAAACTTAATCTACCTGGGCACATCAGTGAACCTTACATCCCTATAAGAAGGAAATCCTCAATAATAGTCCATTTTCATAAAAGCAGTACATTCACTCAAGCTACCATTCTCTCCCCTTTAAAAGTTAGCTTCTCTTGCAAGTCATACTTTACCTATTGCCCAGTGGAGTTTAATATGGCTTTGCTTTGGGCCATGGTACTGAGAATGCCTTTAATGATTTCACTGACTATATTCAAGGAAAACTTGACAGGAATGAAATTATAATCTCATTTTCACGATTTATTGACATACATTATGAGCCGTTCAGGACAATACTGAATAATGTACAAGTGTTCAAAAAAAGTAAGTGACAAAAAAGGTTCATAGGTTGGTACTAGGCTATCAGCCCTAGGGCCTATACAAGCCTAGCCATAACAATTCCCTGGCTATTTCTTCCCACACTATTTACTATTAGGTGTTAATCACATGAAGCTTGGCATTTTTAATTACCATGGGAATAGTACAGTTGTGTAAGTCCTACTTACCTGTAACAGTACATATTCAAATTCCTCCCTGCCCCTGCCAAGGTAACCCTGTACTGGCCAGTTTTCATAAGCTCAAGACTGCCCCCTCTTCCTGTAACAACTGATTGGCTGAATACATCTTGAAAGGGAAGACTTCAGCTGTCACAGGAAGTGAGTATTCAGGCTTTTTTGTTTAAACAAAGGAGAGGAAAGTACCTGAACCAGAATCATCCAGCAAGAGTACATTTGCAGCCAATTACAATATCATAAGAAAAACAAATACAACAATAAATGAATCAAAGAGGTTGAGAAACCCACCTTAACTATACACAATCTGGGGGATGAGAACTGGGTGCTGCCACTGAGGCAATGAGGAATCTGAACATCTATTGTGGCGGGTAAGTAGTAGTTATGCATCTAAACTATAGTCATCATTCCCATTGCCTCAGTGGCATTTTGGGTACATTCCCAAAGCTTTTCCAACCTGGGAGATGGAATAAGGATCCAGAAGCCCTTGGAAAATGGTTCCAGCAAAGCCTGCTTTGGACCTTAAAAAGGAATACAGTTTTTAGTGCTTTATGAAGGTATGAGTAGAGGACCAGGTTGCTGCTTCTAGAATGCTTGAGCCTTAACCTTGCCTGGTAGAAATTTACCATGGTAGGAGTAACAGAAAACAATAGCACTTAACACAACCCTGTCCTTGTGAAAAATCAGATAGGGGCTGGAGAATGCCGCAAGGCTAGCTTCCAAGCCATCACTTCCAATAGGCACTAGGGTATGACCTTATACCCCCTTGTTTGTTGAGGTACCAGATCACTCCCAGAAGAGAAACCCGGAGTCCATAGGCGATGAAGGACTTAAGTTGTAAATCACTGCCAACATTTTGTTGATACTGATGTGCTTTCATAAGTCCTTGGGCCTCCAAGTGGCTTGCTTTTGCACCCCCATTGGCACCGCTCCCCATGTGAAGTTGGATGAATCTGTATGGACAGACTGCACCAGCACCAGTGAGGAGAATGAAGACTTGGATTGATACACAGCTGAGGTCTCCACCATGGTACCTCTTGTCCAGTGAGGGGCTGCACCAGATATTGGGATTCTAGGGAATGAGGGTGTATTTACAACAACTTAGAAAACATACCATTACATTTTCCTCATGTGGAGATGGGCCAGTGTTATCATGAGAATTACGGATGCCATCAATCCAATAATTTTTAGGAATTCTCTTGCCGATGTGACATTCTTCCTGGAGAATTCCAGAAACATTGGTAAGGCAGGATCTTGTTTTTGGAAAGAAAGGCTATTCTTTTGTTGCAGTCAATTAACTACCTTAAAAGACCAGTATTTGTGAAGGTGTCAAACACAACCTCCAGAGGTTCAACATGAACCCTAGCTGGAAGAGTTAAGGCCGAGACCTTCCCTAGTAATTCCAAACATCTGGAAGCAGACTCTGCACAGATCAGCAAGTCATCTAAGTAAGGAAGAATGTGAATGCGCATAGTCTGACAGTGTGCCATAACCACAGAAAGGCATTTGGTAAGTGCATGAGGTGCTGTGGATAGCCTCAAGAGGAAACTGATAGTGCAAACCAGACACAGAAATCTTAGATATTTACTGAAGCAATGAGCATGAGGATATGATGATATCCATCCTTCAAGTCCAGGGTCACCATGAAGCATAAGACTGGCAAAAGAGGAAACACTGTCTGCAGGGTGGATATCTTTTACTTGGGGGCTTCTACAAAATTATTCAGAAAGGAAAGGTCCAACATCAATGTCCACAACAGTTCTTTTTGGGAACCAGTAAAATTCTGGAGTACAAACCTCTAATTCTTTCTAAAGGAGGGACCAGTTTTAGGACCCCTGATTCCAGCATTTGGTGGAGAATATGAGGAAATAAAGTCTGATCTAGTGTGGGGGGAGCCCCTTGAATGGATATGGATGTTCTTTCCACTGCCACATGTAGCCCCTACCAATGATGGTGAGCAATAATCTACTGGAAACCACCAACAGCCAGGCCACTTGAGACATGATACCCACAGGGGAACTTGAGGAAGATGGGTGTGCCAGGACAAGGTTTGGAAGAGTTCTTGTCTTGGATTTTGTTCAGCTGTTTGGTATGCCATACTGCTTATATGAGGGAAACTTGGGAATATGAAACAATTCTGACACTCCTTTCATCTGTTTACCTCTGTCATCCCCATGTTTAAAGGATATGATTAACTGTTGTATCAAACACACAATGAAACTCAAGTGGATCATTTGTAATTTCATTTTTGTAACTCATCAGAAAAGCTTTGGCTGTGCAACCAAGCATACATCCTTATCTCCACTGTTTACGCTGCATTTCTAGAAATATCAGCCCCCACCAAGGCACTATTTAAAGCATGTTTTGACACTTGGGAAACATTGGAAATAATATCTTGGCAAAGACTTTTTGCTCAGCAGGTAATATGCAGTAAACTATATATACACCTCAACACAAACTTCCACATAAAACACTGGTTGTTAAACACTTTAAAAGCTACTGTGCTGGACTGAGGCAGCTTCTTTACCTGAGATTCTAGTCATTTGCCTAGTTTATCTTAAGGGAATGGATTCGAGGAAAACAAAAGTTTTGTATTGGAATTGGTCACTGGGGACATTGAAGCAGAGTCCACAGATAAGGAGGCTTGGAAGCCAGACATAGTCAAGCATTCCCAAGCATTCCCTGAATTTCTCATACAATTTTTAGGCAAAGCCACAATAAACACAGAATTACAAGCTTTCTTCTCCAGTTCTGGGATCAATGTAGGAAAGGTCTTCATGTCCAGGCCCTCATCCTTCAAAAGATTATAAACCTGCCAATCTTGGGGGCAGCCAATGGTTGCTCCCAAATGAATACATCGCTAAATCTAGCCAGCATTTAGGTAAAAAAAAAAAAAAAACTGATCATCATCACATGAACCTGACTGAGCCAACTCTAACAGGTCGAAAACCTCAGACACCAGATTCCATTCAAAATCATTTTTGTTTTGGATCCTCAGATGAGTGTCTGGAGGTGGAAGTAATGGCACTACTCACAAAATGGGTGTGTACCTCATAAACCAACTGCCTAAACAATGTATGTAGTCACAGCCACCATCTCAGGTGGAAAAACAGTCAGAGGCTGCTGCCTTACAACATGGTGGGTCTTTTGTCTCTTTGTACTACAATAGGGGAGAATACCTGAGGGCAGAAGTATTAACAATGGCAAAAGATTCTGCATCCCTGACTTCCCCTGCATCTAAAGGGTTTGGTTCTCCCATATGTGAACCAGGCAATGCTACAGCCCAGCAGGATGTGTCTGATACTCATGTCATGTACTGTTATGGTACCAACACCACACCAGGGGACCTGGAGGTAACAGAAGATGAGTAGTCTTATAGCCCACCTTAGGCTACCATGGAGTCACAAACCATACACTGAGATACATTTGTTTAATTTATTTCTATGTTTTTTAGGTACAAAAGGGGGAGACGGTGGTAGTGGTAGGGAGACACTGTATCTGAGTCCAGCAAGTCATTGAACAAAAACCTAGCCAGATCAATTCCAAGTACCTGCTGTATAGTTAACCCAGTAAAAAATGGACAAATCACTATTCTCCCTCTAAATAGCAATCTGAAGTCTATTTCTATATGGATGCTACACTGAATATTACAAATTCAGTAACCCAGCAGAATGCACACAATAGACATCAGAAAAGTCCCCATTTTTAATTATAAAAGGCTAGTTTCAGCCCCACATGAATAAAAAGAGCAACAATAGGATTAGACAAAAAATTAAGTATAAACTTATGAAAAATTCCTGTCAGAAATGTTTTACATACAAACTGGTAACACAAATTGTGATTTAAATTGAAAAATGTATTTAAAATTCTGTAAATCTACTCAAACATCAAATAATCACAGTCCCAAAGGAAGAAAACTGTAAAAGCAGCAACTTTTCCTGTCAAAACCTTCAAAAGGAGCTTTTAATCAATGGAAATAACAGCCACCATTAACTTGTGGTTCTGGAAGTATGACACAATAAGAGTAACTACACTACAACTCTCTTAGTACAGAACACATTGCAAGGGTTAAAATGCCAAAAGAAAGTAAGAATTACTTGAAAATAAACAGTAAAATTTTAAACTGTAAGTAAAATAAAACTAAAATCACATGCTTTTCTGAATGGAAAATTGTAAGTAAATCAACAAAAATACACAATACAAGCACTAACAGAAAAAGGCAGAGGGAGAAAATAAACAACAGGATTTCTTAACTGAGCTCAATAGCAGAATGAATCCAGAGAGAAAAACAGTTTTCCAAGACACCTTCTTTTACTATGGCACTAGAAAACTGAGAGAGTCATGTCTGTAGGTTTGAAAGACAGTCCCAGTGCTGCCAGGTGATTAGTCCTTCACACCCACAGAAAGGCAGTAAGAGAAGCTCAGAACGTTTAGACAGACTGCCAGAGGGAGAGTGGCAGGCCATTACTACTCACATGCCAGCAATGCAGTGTGTTTGTTGAACATACAGGGAATTTTGGTTTTCTGGGCAATGAGGGATACACTGGAAAGGAGGGAGTGAGTCCCATTGCCAAGTGTACCCCTACTGAATAACTGTCAAAACCCAACTGTCTGCAACAATGTGGTGCCTCAAGGGCAGATGAATACTCAGGGAGAGCTTGTCAAAGAAGGAGCCTGATGAGGCAAATAAGCATTCTGGCTGAATGGACTGTCCTTAGTTTTGTGAGGCATTACACCTTTTTAATGAATAAATGTGGATTGTACAGTTTAAATTACATTTGTGAAATATGGCTAAACAAGAAAACTTGGAAATACTGGATGTTTTGACTTTGTTAAACTTGTAGGGGACTGCAGAATATGAACTTATGCACTCACCACAGTGTTCTATGTTTGTTGTTCATCTCACCTTCATTCATTGCTGGATGGGTTTGGAACCAAGAATCAGTTCCGACTCGGCCTATATTAAAGCTTGAGAGCTTCCACTGGCTTGAGGCTATACCATATCCCATCATGTCTTGGGAAGATTACCCAGATCTTGTTTGCAAATCCTAAACTAGTAGTTCCTACATAAACCCTGTCTACTAAAGGAGCCAAGGAAGAGAGTCATAGAACATGAATTTCCAATTTTGTTTGACCTCTCCATCCTCCAGGAGCAAAGGCTGGGGTAAGGAGGGGTGTAAGAATGAAGGTGAGATGGACAACAAACATGGAACGTTATGGTGAATACATAACTTCTTAATGTTATGTTGCTCTTATCTCAACTTCATTCATTGCTGGATGGGACAGCGTCCCTAGAACCTTCTTTCTTGGATGGCTCAAGGGAAAATACTCTTCAGAACAGTGGATCCAAAGGAAGCCCTGCTCCTGGAGGCCAAATCCACTTTGTAATGAGTAATAAAGTTATGAGGCTTTACCCATGTCGCTGCAGCACAATTCGAATCTATGGGTAGTCTAGCCTGAAAGGCTGAAGAGGCTGCAACAGCCCTTGTAGAATGACCTTTTATCTTCCCTGGAAGTTCTCTATTTTGAGATGTGAAGGTTATGCAATCAGTAAGCCATTTTTAAAGCGTGACATTAAATATTAGGGTGCCCTTTTTAATATCTGAGAAAGATACAAATAGTTGGTCTGATTTTCTGAATTCCTTTGTTTTGTGCAAGTAGAAATGTAACTGTCTGTGTATGGCCAGTTGATGTAATCTATATTCTGCCTTTTTGCCATAGTTTGGGAAAAACACTGGTAATTCAATGGATTGATTTAAATTAGTCTCAGAACATACCTTGGGAAGAAAAGATGGATTAGTTCTCAGGGACACTCTATCCTTGTGAAAAATCAAATAGGAGGAATGTACTGATGATACTTGGAGCTCTGATACCCTCCTGGCAGACATGATGGCTACTAAGATTGTTTTCCATATTAGAAACTTCAGATGACAATATGATGCAGGTTCAAAGGGAGGAAGGATTAGAGTGGACAATACAAAACTGAGGTCCCAAGGAGCTGGTGGTTCTTTTACTAGAGGCCTTTAGCAAGAAAGTACCTCTCAAAATGTCCTTGCACAGTATATGGGACATGATTTTCAATCCCATTTCTCCAGTATGGTAGTTTGATATAGCAGCCAATTGAACTTGTATGGCAGCTGCTGCTGCACCTTCACTGAAAGGTTTTGCTAAGAAGTATAAAATAGGTATTACAGGGGCTGTGAAAGGATCAATATGATTGCTGAGAGGACAACAGGAAAACCTTTTTCATTTGCTAGCATAAAGCTTTCTAGTTGTCTCCTTATGGGATGAGATCATGTTTCACAGCCGGAGAAATATTCGGAAGCCTGGCTAGGAGTGGAAGTGGAACAGCCAAGTTGTCAGTTTGGGGGTTTGGACTGATGGCTGGAGTGTCCCTGATGGATATGTCAGGAGGTCTGGAACTGGGTCCAGAACCCACGGCTCCTCTTGTAGATGGGGCCATAGGAAGGGGAACCAAATATGATGAGAACAGTATGGGGCGATGAGTATTAACCTGCTTCTCAATGTGTTGGCTTTCTGAAGGACTTTGGGAATCAAGGGAAAAGGAGGGAAAGCATAAAGAAGACCCAAGGGCCAATCGTGTACAACTGCATCCCTTGGTGACCCCCCCCCACCCCCGGAGGGGGGGGGATCAGGGCCAAGTAGCTGCTGCATTTGGCATTCATGGACATGGCAAAAAGGTCGCAGCAAGGCTGGCTTCACTGGTGAAAAATCTACTCTGCAATTTCCTGTTTCAGGGACCACTCATGAGGCATTAGAATAGCTCTGCTGAGTTTGTCTTCTATCATGTTGGATATCCCCAGGATATGCATTGCTATGAGAAAGCATTGGGAAGAGACTGCCCACTGCCATACTCTTTGAGTCTCTCAACACAGCGGGTAAGACCTGGTTCCTCCTTGTTTGTTTACATACCACACCACTGACATATTGTCTGTCTGGACTGCAATCATTCCTAGTGGAAGGAAGTTGTGGAATGCCTGCAATGACAAAAGCACCGCTCTCATCTTTAGGATATTGAAATGCAAGTGGTTCTTGTATTCCTGCCAAACTCCTTGGACAGTCTTCCCTAGATAATGTCCCCTCACCCCATATGGGATGCATCCATGGTCACTGTGGCCATTGTTTGTGGATGAATGAATGCTCTGCTCAAATCCACCTGAGCAGAATGAAGCCACCAACACATTTTCCTCTTGGAGGATTCCATTATGATAATCTTGTGGGACATGGGTAACTCCTGCATAGACCACTGGGTGAAAAGTAGTCACTGGAGAATTCTCATGTGCAGACGAGTGAGGGGTACCAAAGTTATTGCTGCTGCCATGGTACCTAAAATCTTCAGAATAACCTTTGCTTGTACTTAGTAAGAAGGTTCTTTACTTGTTGACTTAGTGTTTGTAACCTGTCTGGAGGAAGTTCGGCTACCATGTCTCTTGTGTTTAAGTCTGCTCCTATGAATATATGCTGTGATGGCAACAAGGCAGACTTTTCGAAGTTTATCGTGACGCCTAGCTGTCAGCAAAGGTGGATGGTGGAGTCTCTTGCTCTGGTTAGTAGATGCTCAGTGGTGGCGGTTAGGAGCCAGTCATCCAAGTACGGAAACACCCGGAATTCTAGTCGCCTCAAGTGAACCATGACTACTGCCATGCATTTGGTGAACATTCAGGGGGGTGTAGTGAGACCAAAGAGCAGAGCTCAGAACTGGTAATGACTGGCTCGCAGCCGAAAGAGTAAGTGACTCCTGGATCACCTGTCCATCTTTATATGGTAGTACGCATCCTGGAGATCTATTGAGCACATCCAATTGTCTTTCCCCAGAAAGGGGAGTATTGACTGCAGTGTCACCATCCGGAACTTTGATTTTTTACAGACTTGTTTAGTCTGCTGAGATCCAGAATGGGCCTCCAGTCCCCTATCTTTTTTGGAACTAAAAAGAACCTTGAGTAAGTTTCGGATCTAATTTGGTCTGCAGGGATGTTTTGGATGACTCTTTTTACTAGCAACCTTTGTACCTCTAGGGCTGACTGGTCCCTCTGACTGGGTGTAACATCCGGGACCGATCATTTTTCTAAAGGGGGAGAGGAAAAGGGTATACAGTAGCCTCTGGATATGATCACTTGTGCCCATTTGTCTCTTGTTATTTTTAGCCAAGCATTTGGGTACAGAGAAAAGTGACCCCCAACTGCCTCCACAGGTGGACAGATGGGCCTCCTTCCAGGAGGGCTGAAAGGACCTACCAAGGAATGCATCCCTGTCACCCTGGTTTTGCAGACCCCCCTCTGCCGCAAGGTCAGTGTCTTCCATTGTTATTTCCCCCTCTGCCCCTGGGGGAAGAATCACCACGTGCATCCAGAAAGGATCTCTGGGACTTGTGGAATCACATTTTTCCTTCCTTCTGGCTTTTGGGGTAAGGCCTAGTAGGAAGGGAAAAATGGACTCCAATGGCAGAAAGAGTCTTTCCCTCTTGCCCACACCTGATCAGAGTCTCTTTCACTTTTGGCCCGAACAAGGATGAGCCATCAAAAGGAGCGTTGATAAATGAAGACTTGAAGGGTTATGGAAACTCACATAAGCACATCCAGGAATGTCTCCTTAAGGAGATTCCTGTACCCGCTGCCCTACTCGCTCCACTGGCCACATAAGAGATAAGTCGCATGAAGGAGTTTACCATGGAATTTAAGGTGGAAAGCTGAGCGGTCACCTTGTCTGAAACCCCCACAGCTGTAGAACCTCGGAGAGTATCACCTAGCTCTTTCAGGAGATCCCTCTGAAGCCTAGTAAACTGAGTCAAATAGTTCAGCAGCCTAAGGATGAAGGAAGCTGACAAAAACATATGATTTCCATATCTGTTCATCGTACAAGATTCTTTATTCAGTGGCTGGACAGATGAGGAAGTCTCAGACAATTCCTTTTTGGTGGCTGCTGCCACCACCATAGCATCTACTGGGACACCTTTTGTGAGGAACTCTTTATCAGAGGATGCTGTAATAAATTTATTTGGCCTCCTGGCAACAGGTTCTACAGACTCTGGAGAGCCTCATGCCTTCCGACTGACTACATTCAGGAGCTGGTCGAAAAGCGGGACCACCCAAGAAGTGGAGGGGCGAGACCCGAAAGCCTCCAGGTACATGGACTCGTCCTCAGAAGGGTTGATGGACTTCCAGCCATCTCTCTGTTTAAGGATTTCTAGGATGTCCGCAAAGGAGACATCCTCAGAAAGTGACCGTGGGGACCTTTCTGAATCATCACTCTCCATGTCTGAAGTGATGGGACTCCTCAGGGCATTCTAGATGTTTCCTCTTACAAAACCTCTTCTGAGAGACCTCTTCAGAAGGGTATTCAGGAGAGGTTTCGGAAGAGATTGCATCGCCCAGTGGGGTGTCCTGGGACTTCGGGTCTCCACACTTGGGAGGGAGAGATGGTAAAGAGACAGACTCTGGCACTTTTGGGGGAAGAGTGTTTGGATCCGAGAGTGGAGTCATCTGGGGTGAAAGTACCATGGCCAGGCTCCAAGTGAGCTCCCGGCTCCAAGGAACCAGAATACTCCTCTGAATCAAGGCAGTGGACTCCGAGGCCGATGTAGGTGCCGAGAGGTAGATTTGGGTCAGACAATTGTCCAACTCGACTCTCCTCCCCAGACCAAATAGGGGAGCATCATCCCCTAGACCCCTCAACAGAGGATGTAACTGAGCAGGTCGGAGCGGTAGTCGGGACCAAAGATGCTGGAGCAGGTCTCGGCCCTGATGGTTCCTCTACAATCGGATCCAAGCACTCTGGCTCTGAAGCCACAACATGGATCAGAGGAGGAATCTATGAGGGGGAAGTGATGGTTGTTGTTCCCGAATCCTTCTGGGTTGGGGTCGACAGAATCTTGGCCAGCGCCAGTGTCTGTAACAGCCTCTTGACCACCCACTACACATTGTTGTTCGAAAGACTCCTGGAGGATCCAGAGGATGGGGTCGAGGATCTGACTGATTGTAGGATAGGTGAATGCAATACTGAAGAGACCAGTTCTAGAACTAGGAACCATCTCTGAATATGAAACTCTGTTGGCTCCAAAATAACTAGGGAAGCTGAAGAGGTAGCTTTTTCGGGCCCAAAAGCCTTTGGACCCATGGTTGACTCTTTTGCGTGCTTCTTCGATGGTCCCAATGATAGAGCCATGGAAGAAGACCTCTTTGAAGACTTTTCCAACCTAGGAGATTGAGACTGGGGAGAGGATTTTAAGGAAATCTGTTTCCCTTCTACAGACTCAGAAAAAGGAACTTTCAACAATTCCCTGACAATCAACTTTTTTTCCTCTCCATTAACACTCTGGAGCTGAATGCATGGCAAAAAAGCATGACTCTTGCAGATGTACAGCACCTTAAAATTACACACAACTGGTGTGTCCATCTGTCAAGGACATTTTTTTGCTGCATCGATCACATTTTTTAAAGCCCGAAGGCTTTGCTTCTTTAGCATCTTTAGACATGACTAAGCAACAACAAGTCAAACAACTAAGAACTCTACTAGGAATCAACAAGAACAACTTTTTTTTATATCAACAAAAACAACTACAAGAAGAAACAAAAGTAGCCAGAGGAGAAGTCTCTAACTTAAACGACAGTCTCCTCACAGTCAGAGAAGTCTCTAATTTAAACAACAAACTCCTCACAGGAAAAATGGAAAGGGGAAAGTAGGAAA
This sequence comes from Protopterus annectens, assembly GCF_019279795.1. Lineage (NCBI taxonomy): Eukaryota > Metazoa > Chordata > Ceratodontiformes > Protopteridae > Protopterus > Protopterus annectens. The sequence goes on from NC_056740.1 coordinate 379,778,703, forward strand.
ACCCTCTAAGTTAGAGGGGCTGAAAGGAGCCCTCTAACTCAAGTGGGCTACCTAATGACAATGGGATAAGATAAGTAAGATAGTTTTAAAAACAACAAAAGACCCAAAACCTCTCTAACTTTGGGACTGGGATAAGGTGAAAAGATAAACCGCCTAGCGAAAGCAAACGGCCAGCAACAAACAGTTCAAAATAATCACAATGGACCTGGAAAGGCTTGCGTCTAACACACTAATAAGAATTATCCAACACACACACTAAATATTTAGAGAAAAAAAAATTCTATAAAATGAAGAAAATTATTCCACTTAGCCTGGAGCCTAGTAGGAAGCACGCGATCTTGTTTAGCGACAAACAAGATCTGGGTAATCTTCCCAAGGCATGATGGAATAGGGTATATCCTTGAGCCGGTGGAAGCTCTCGAGCTTTAGTATAGGCCGAGTCCAGCAATGAATGAAGGCAAGAAAAGGACAACATAACATCATATATCTTAATTGATGTTATTAATGTTTGGAAGAACATTAAGCAGAGGGCAAGAGGAAGGAAAGAGGTAACTAAGTAAATCAATTTTTGTTCTTAAGAGCATTTTTACAAAACATGACACATACTGCATGTTACACAGTAAAGCAATGCATTTGCAGTTATTTTTATGTTATAGGAATACTAAAGTAAATCGGTAGCTTTTTCCCATCTGCTATCTTCTTGTTTAGTTTTAAGAAATGTAAGTACTGCAATGTAAAAAGGGAAGAAAGCCTGGACAAAAGCATGCTTAAGATAATAGGCTGTAATCCTGAGTCACTGAGGTGAAGGACAGGTTGTCAAAATGTGCAGATTATGATGCAAGTAAAACTGATATGTTTTTTTTTATTTTTGCATTGATGAATGACTGGATTAAGGACTTGGCTTGATCTAAGAAACAAGTTTTATGTGGAAGCAAGTAAATAAAGAACACTGAATGTAATGAAAAGTTTTCCTTCAGCAAATAAATGTTCACAGTGCAACATGAGAAGCATCTAGCTGAAGGCAACTATATCTGTTTTTCATGTTTCAACTGAGATGAGCTGAAAGGAGGGAAATAAAACACAATACCTTTTTTCCAATGGCTAAAAGATAATGTTTTCTGAAAGCATTCAAGCTGTTTTCTATATATAAGAGAGAAATAAAGACAGAACAAAAATATACAGCATTTATTGTAAGTAGAAACACAGCCTATATACCATGTGTATTAGCACAGATAACCTTAATTAGAGACCTGTTAAAGCCTGTGAATATAGCTGTCAGTTTGGGTCACTTGCTCCTGTAAGGAGGGTTAAACTTCATTACTTCAGCTATACACAGCTTTGTGTGTTTGTATTAAGGTAACAGGTGAAGCGGGTCTTCTGGTGTGTGTGTGGGGGGGGGGGTCATCAAAACAAAAAGTTTTGTAAGATGTGATATAGGTTCAAATGTATATGACAAGGAACAACTGTATAAAAGATCAAATTGCCAAACATTACTGCATTCATGTAACACAAAAGCTGAAACTAGACATTTAAAAAAACTGTTATGCATATTAGGTGGGAATAACTTCTGTTGATAATGGCAGCACTTTCCATATTAACTTTGAATGTGAACGGTGTCACATGTATGTACAAAAAAGAAACAGTAGTGAGCTATATTAAGAAATGCAGAGCACATATAGCTATGCTACAGAGGACACATTTGGAAAGAAGTGAGCATGTGACTTTGATAAAGAATTTAATAAAGAAAGGATTTTAGAATGGTTCCACAGCGGAATATCTGGGACGAATGAAAAGGACCATATGTTAATTGCTACAGGAGCTCCAACTCTGATAGAAGAGGAAAAAAAGATACTAATTGCAGATTTGTAGTAGTAAGGGCCAAGTGAGGAGCACTACGCTGGCATGTATTTATATTCCACCTAAAACTGCTACAATGAAGCTAAAGGAAATTCTGAGAGAAATAATTATCTTTTAGCAGGGAATATTACTTATAGGTGGGGTATTTAATTTGATTTGCAACAGTGAGGATAACTTTGGGACATAGAAAGGAAAATATAACAAAAAGGGTAGAATTTTGAAGACATTTAAGAAAATATTTGGTATGGAAGACATGAATTCAGTAGTATAAGCTCCGGCAGAATTTACATATTACTCCCCAAGGTACAAAAGCTGGGCTAGGCTAGACAGAAATTATATTTCACAGGAACATGGGCATTTAATTGAAGGTTTTGATAAGCATCCATCACTCTCCAATAATAACTAAAATTAAAATGCAGAGTAATGAAATAAAAATGAGACACTGGTGCTAAATGTTAAACAAACTGTAAATTAAAGAATGGGTAGTAGAAATTATTCTGGAGTTATTAAGGAAGATAGAAATTTCTTCATAAAATATAGCTAGGGAGTTGGATAAAATGAAAATGGGTTTTAAAAAGAGGGTAGAAATAAAAGAAAGAGATGTGCTTAAGAAGTAACAAGAATTATTCAGGCGAATGACAAATGTAAAGTATTGCAGAATAGGGGGAACCTCACAGAACAAGAAGAGGCACAACTGCAGAACACTAAAGAGAAAGCAAGGAACTTCTTTATGCATGTGATTAGAAAGACTGCTGTTAAGCAACTGTTTTTGATAAAAACAGAAGAGTTCAAAAGCTTTTAGCACAACAGTCAGGTAACAGAAAGTAGGAAAGGTTGTTGGCAGGCTTGGGGAGCCTATAACAAGGAAGATAGCAGAGATCCTGTAGAGGTATTAGAAATATTATGGAAATTTTATGAAAATCTCTATAAAGCAGACAAATGTGGAAATCAAGAAAAAGTACAAATGGAAATATTTATGGAAGAATTAAATATGTCAAGGTAAGAGGTAGACGAGGCACAATTATTAACAGTTAGGATAGGAGGAGATGAGATAAAAATGGTGATGTGTAACAAACCTACAGGAAAGTCTCCAGAAATAAATGGTATTCCTGTAAAAGTTTGAAAACTAGGAGGGAAAAAAGTGATAAAGATCTGGAAGGTTGTGTTTAACAGTACTTTAAAAGGAAGAGAAGCAAAAACACCCTAGATGAAAGCTGTGGTGGCTGTAATACATAAAGATGGTAAAGACCCTCACATCCAGCTTCATATAAGCCCATTTCAATTCTAAGCCATGATTATAAACTGTTTATGTCTATAATAGCTAAAAGAATGACAAATCATCTCATCTTCTTTCAGCTGCTCCTGTTAGGGGTTGCCACAGTGAATCATCTGTTTCCATTTCTTCCTGTCCTCTGCATCTTGCTCTGTCACACCAACCACCTGCATGTTCTCTCTCACCACATCCATAAACCTTATCTTAGGCCTTCCTCTTTTCCTGTTACCTGGTAGCTTCATCCTTAGCATCTTTTTCCCAATATACTCAGCATCCCTCCTCAGCACATGTCCAAACCAACGTAATATTGCCTCTCTGGCTTTGTCTCCAAACCTTCCAACCTGGGCTGACCCTCTAATATACTTATTCCTGATCCTGTCCACCCTCATCAGACCCAGTGTAAACCTTAACATCTTCAACTCTGCCACATCCAGCTCTAACTCTTGCCTTTTTGTCAATGTGACTGTCTCCAACCCATATAACACAGCTGGTCTCACTACCCTCTTGTAGACCTTCCCTTTCACTCTTACTGGTACTCGTCTGTCACAAATCACTCCTGTTTCCAAAATTACTACAGTTGTTTCAGTGGTGTCTGTTATGTAAACTGTTTGCAACTAAAGTGATATCATTTTGTATGTTTTTCATTTATATAAATGTAAGATTGCCTTTGTCATATATGTAAATTTAATAAAGATGTTTGGGGAAAAATGTTTACAAAATTGATAGAAATTAATCAATGTGGTTTTGTGGAGGGGAAGCAAACATTTGACAACATTTATAGAACAATGATGATTTAGAAGTAAGCAAAATGTAAGAGAATACAACGGCTGTTGGTGGGTCTTGAAGCAGAGAAAGCATTTGACATAGTAAACTGGGGTTTTATGAGTATGGCAATGGAAGCATTTGCATTTCCTGACACAATGATAAGGTTAATTAGGAGGATATATGAGGGATCAGACACAAATACTACAGTGGGGGGATTCCTCTCTAAGTTCTGTTTGAACAGAGGAACTAAGCCGGTTTGTTCTCTTTTTCCTTTGTTATTTTAGTTATATTTAGAACAGCTGACAAAGAAAGTAAAGGAATCAGATAATCAAGGATATAATAGTTATGACAATCAATAGAAGTTGGCCTTGTTTGCATATATTATTATTTTGTACCTGATAAAAAAAACAGAAAGGGACATTCAGTGTTTTGGAAATAAAACTAGAAAAGGACATTCAGTGTTTTGAAACATTCTGAGACAGTTTCAATTCTTTTCAGGATATAAAATTAATGAAGATAAAACAAAGACAATAGGTATAAACTATGTACCCACATACGAATTGGTTCAGCAATATCCATATTTATGAGGACATGATAAGATGAAGTACTTAGGATTATGGGTTAAAAAAGATTTTGTTATGGCAGCTAAGGATATGTAGGAAGAGACCAAACAATGGTAATACAAAAACTGAGAAACTGGAAGCTCTGTTTTATGAATATGGACAACTAGACATTAGCAGTGAAAATGTTTTAGTCCATTTAGTTTTATATACAGGTCAGGCATATTTTTATCAAGCACGGGAGAAGTTGTGGTTAGCAATTAATAAGGAGCTGAAGGAATTTATCATGGAGGGTAACACGGCAAGTCAAGTGGGATATGTTCATCCTTCCAACAGAACAAGGTCGTTTGGGATTACCTGATTTGAAGGGATATTTCAGAGGTACGCACTTAATGCTCCTATGCACAGCTCAAGCAGAAAGCTATTGTTCAAAGTGGAAAAGGTTGATGCTGAAAAGGAGTGGACGAGCTCAAGAAATAAGGAGAGACTGGGATTTTGGATGCAGATCCTTAAGAAGGATAAAATTAACCACACATAATATTATATTCATAAAATGGCAGAACATATTCTAAGAACTAAGCCAACACAGGAATGGAGAAAAGAAATTCTGCCAATAGGGATGATTGCAATAAGGAGTACAGAGAACAGACAAGAGGGGGCTAAAATTTATTTGAAAACACTGTCAAAGGAACCAAGGTATTGGGAGCAAATAATATGAGAGGGAAAGGTAACAGAATGGGAAGATACCAAGAATACATTTGGACTGGAAACTTGAAACTGCCTTGCCTATCGAGGAATGACATCAGAGTACAGGCAAACAGAAAGGAACAGGGGGATCCTAAGTAAAAGACCAGCACTGGTATAATTTTTAGTAAAATTTAGAGTAGCAGCTGTTGTTAAAAAGGGATAATTGCGAGGGCATATAAAATACTGCACTAGGTAAGGTAAGGATTTAAAAATATTTGTCACTTAGTATAACATTCAAGCTAAACTACTCAGCATAATTTGATAAGACTGATGCTAGGGTAATACAATACGCTAAATATATTTTATGTATTTATTTACACTTTGTTGACCAGGTTAGTCCCACTAGGCCAACAGACACTTTTTAGGGAAGATCTCAGGTGGTATTCATACTTATTTGGGGAAATTTAGCCAAAGCACTTGGGAAGTTCTCCTACTCATTTAAATAATTCAGTGGGATCCACCCATCAACTTAGGAAAACAGGGCCTTGGTTTAATATGTCATCTGAAGGAAGACACAATCAAGAATGCTGCACTTCCTGTTATGGTGCACCGCACTGCACTTTCACTAATAGAAAATTAATCCAAGTACCTCACATGGGAATAAAATAGAGACCCTTTGGATCTTCCAGTCTCAAAGGTAAGTGGACTAGCTGCTGACACTGCATGTCCATTAGCAACCAGGGACATGAATCCAGTGAATGACGAGCTCGTGTAACTGCAGCAAAATGCATGGGTTTAACTGCATATAAAAGTATAGCGTTCATTTCCTAAGACTGTATTTTAAAAAGACTACTGGGCTGATAAAACTGGATTAAAGGAGAATCATAAAAATGGTAAGAATACTGGGGGCTTGGCTTTTTACAATCAGACAAACTTTTTTGTGTGTGTTTACACCTTATAGGACAGAAAAAAATAAAGATGAAAACATGATGTAATATATAATCTTACAATTTTTACATAAAAGGTAGTGAAGACAAAGGATGGGGCAGAAAGACCCCATAACAGATAAAGTAGACCACTTCAAAGGAACTTGAGTATATTTACTTCCGGAAATGTGCTAGGGCCTTGAATATGTCTAACAATACTGGAGCTGTGTTGCAAGTTTCAAAATTAATAGATTAGGTAAAAAGGATGAATTTGATAGAACAGAAAGGATGTCAGAAGATCTGTTGACATGGACGGCACAGTGGTGCAGCTGTAGCATTGTCACCTCACAGCAACAGGTTCTCCAGTTCAATTCTCGGCTGGGGTGCCTTCTGTGAGGAGTTTGCATGTCCTCCCTGCATTCATGTGGGTTTCCCCTGGGTGCTCCAGTTTCGTCCCATGTCACAAAGACATGCATCTGGAGCATTTCACCCCAGGCCTCTGATGAAAATTGGTTTTGTTCCAAGTGAGACTTTCCCGGTAAGCAAATGTTAAATAAAATAAATAAAATTAAATTTCTTCGACTCCCAACAGATCTGAGGCATTCTGCCAAAACTTCTTTCAGTGACAGTGGAGGTTTTTCCTTTTTTCTACTGTTGTACAACCCTGGAGTAGTTATAAACAGTTTTGGATGGAGGGTTTGCCTCCCCACCTTGCAAAAAATGATTTTGTGAACTGCTGAATATTGTTTAGCATAATATTATCGATCTGTTGGCAGTTGAAGAAATACCTGTCTATGGATCTACATGTATCCAGGTGAGTATACAAAAGTATGGTATGCAGGGGAGACCTCAACATATGGGGTGGACAAATGCATGTATCACCCTCATTTAAGTGGCAGTGTCTACCTGGTCATACTAATCTAGCCCTTACTACTACAATGGAAAAATCAATTGAATGGCAAATTGGATAACAAAGTGAAAGTCACGGTACTACAACAGATATTGATTGGTACAAAGGCCAGTGAAAACGGACAACTGATTGTGATTATGGTTATAAATGAAAAGGTATCAAGGCTAAGGAAGCTTTAAAGTACTTTCTAATCATGGCTATAAGGAAAAGGAAATTTAAAAGATGGGTGATTGTAGATCTGGACCTGGAGTTCTTAAATAATTTGGAATGTATGTGCTCAGGTAATTACTAAGACAGCCAGTGAACTGATTATATTAGGAGGAAAGCTTCCAATTCTCAGGCCTCACAATGGGAAACATAAACCACTAAACAGGGATTTCAAATACAGCTTAAGGTGTACATCAAGCAGCAATTTAAAATTTTCTGAGAAGCAACTAGTGGTTAATAAAGTAGACAAACTGTGTATAGCAGAGATGCAACTATCAGTAAATAATAAGTCTAAATTCTAGACCAATCAGTAATACTAAATGGATATTTTAGGCATTTTTTTATCTATCACAGTGATAGAATTGTAACAATGTTAAGAGATTCCTTATTACCTTCTATCATTAGTAAATTCACTAAGACACAAAATCAGTTCAAGGCAAAACATTTATTAATCAGAATGGAATAGCAGCACATGAATGAAGTCTAACACAGACTAACTAGACTAACTAACATGACAGAACTATTACAGACTTTTATCTACATGAAACAGTATTCTGGAAAATTCCTTCCAATACTCTGCACTTTCTCATGACTTCATCTGTGCAGTTACACAAACAAAACCATTAAGAACAGAGAACAGAACAAGGTCACACTACAAAGCAGTACCGTGAGCATTATTTAGCAGCAAACAGTTGCTGCAAATATGATTCTCATCTGAAATACAGAAATCTGTTTTGTCAGTTGCAATATCTGAAATACTTCTACTAGAAATTATTCATCCTAGTACTTATATTTTTTTGAAATTTCAAAATAATATTCAACAAACAGCATTCAGAGAATGAATGTTTTAAGGATGTTGTTTCAGTTATAAGTACAAGGAGGAAAAACAGATCAGACACATCATTATATTGAGGCTATTTTTAACCATCAAATGACATTTGCATTGAATGGCTAAACATCGATCCCCATCCATCAAACGTTCATTTTTTTGACAGAGAAAGTAACTAGTTAGCCAACACTTCCCTATCTCACATACCGCAGTATTTCAAACCTACCCAGATGGGATGCTTCACCCCTATAACCCCTAACTATACATATCAACTCCAAGACCATACTACAATGAGGAAAAGGGCACACGGGGATGTGTTGGCCAACTAGTTACTTTCTCATTTGCTGAAATGAATGTTCAATGTTCAGCCATTTGATGCAAATGTCATTCGAAAGTTAAACATAGACCCCATTATACTGTGGACATTTTCTCATGAGAAGTGAATTCTGTTCTAAACATTTTGATGTCAAGTTACTAAACAAAGCCGTCTCAGTTCTATACCCAACACTCTACATACAATGATCACTAAACACTGTGCAGGCACTTATGATTAACTTGTGAAACACTGCTGTTGCTCATCAAACTGAACCAAGTAAGTAAAAGAAGGCTAAGTATTTTTCAAAGCAAGTATGGCTACCTATCAGAACTGCAAAACCTAATGCCACGAGCTCTGAGACATTAGAAAATCAAATGTAATTAAAAAAAGCAATGTGTCTTCACTGCTACAACCTTTAAGTACTTCTTCAGGGGCTTCACCCACTGCACCTCTTAAAATGGGGGCCCACACCCTTATACTCCTGTTACTTATATATATATATATATATATATATATATATATATATATATGTATACTAACAACAAGCTGCTGTTTTTGGAAGGGAGAATACTCCAAGAAATTACAGCACTGGACTTAGTATTGACTCCTCCACAGTCACACCTGCAATTTTTGGTTTCATAGGTAAATGCTATGCTAATGATCAAGGGGCTTTTTAAGCCTAGCCATGCTTAACAAAGATGAAAAACAAACCCTGTACTTTGTGTCTGCAAGGTAAACACCTTAACCATTATGCCAACTTCCAACCCTGTTTTTCTGTGGATCATAATCAAGATCCATACAATTTCAGAAGACACCCCATAAGCACTACTAGCCTACTTAGTACATGTTAATAGGAAATTCAAATCTTTGCCAGGAAATTAAATGTACAATAAATTATGAATGATAATACTTTGCCTGACCAGGACACAATTTGTGCATTCAAAAAGTATAGCATTTTAATCCTGGATTGTGTTTCACATTAACAACATTAGTATACATGTATAAATCTGATTATAGAACAATTTTTAATACCAAGTCATATTTAAAAAAATACATTTTATTTAATGATGAAAGGAAAAGAGGGCATTATGGCAACTTGGTAATATGCTGGACTTACAGTACATGAAAGCCAGTAAAAATAGTAGTAGTAGTGATGTATGCTAACACGTATCAGACTGAAATGAAAAGATTATTGGCTGATGAGGGAATTTTCTAACAAGCACCACTTTTATTATGAGAATATTTTGAGGATCAATAACTCCCTGATAGATTTACTGTTGCAAAGACAGAATGCTGTAATATCATAGCCTAGGATTTATTCTCTCTGGAATACTAAAAATCAATAAAAATGCTAAAGGAAGTATTTTCAGGCCTGTTGTCCAAATGTATTTGGCACCATCATTAGTATCCTGCATCTGCCCTGGCTGCTGTGTGTCCCTGGTCCTGGAGGGTTTAAGTCCTCTGTAAGTTGTGTTTCTAACTGTTTTTGGTAATATACACAGCTGTACTTGTATATGGGCGGCCACGGTGGTGCAGCAGTTAGCACTGCCACCTCACAGCAAGAGGTTCTCCAGTTTGATTTCTCGGCTGGGGTGCCTTCTGTGTGGAGTCTGCATGTCCTATCTGTGGTCGCGTGGGTTTCCTCCGGGTGATCCGGTTTCCTCCCACATCCCAAAGACATGCAGTAGGTGGATTGGACACTCTAAATTGGCCCTAGGTGTGAGTGTGTGTGTGTGCCTTCTGCGGAAGGTTGGGAGCCGGGCTGGCAACTCGACACTGTAAAACCCCACTGCCAATCATGAGCGGACAGATGATCCGCTGTGGCGACTCCTAACCAGGAAAAGCCAAAAGAAGAAGACACAGCTGTACTTGTATGGTAATTGGCTACTAGTATTTCAATAAACTAAGTTAGTAGTACGAATTTATATGTAGTGAGCTATGAACAATTAGTAATTTAGAGATGGTTTACTGCATTTGAAATGGCTATCCTTGATTAAGTGCCTTCCATGTGGGTTTCCAGTACGACACTCTACTTGTTTTCTGAACGCCATTCTTCCTGCTGTGTTTTGAAACTGTTAGATCGGCCATTTGAATTCTGAGAGGTTTCTGTTACTTAGCCAACAATAATATGAGAGCGTTGAGTCACAAATAGCATTTAGCCAGATTTTATATGGTCTGTGGGTTTTTTTCTTTTTTGATTCTTTGCTGACAGAATTATTGAGAATGCTGTATCACCAATAGTAATCAGTAATATGCGAGCGTTCTATTATTAATAGCATTTAGCTATTTTATGTGGTCTAAGGGGTTTAGTATATTTGCTGATAAACGTAGGTGAACGCTGAATTGCCGACAGTAATTTGAGAGCGTTGAGTCACAAATAACATTTAGCCATATTTTATGTGGTTTATGGGTTTTTTTTCTTTTTGATTCTTTGCTGGCAGAATTATTGAGAACGCTGTATCACCAATAGCAATCAGTAATATGCGAGCATTCTATTATTAATAGCATTTAGCTATTTTATGTGGTCTAAGGGGTTTTAGTATATTTGCCGACAAACTTGTGTGAATGTTGAATTACTAACAGTATTTGGCTGTATATCATGTGGTCTTGCCTTCTTCGGACCACTTGTTAGTGTAATAACTACGAATAGTGTTAGTGTTTGCCTTGCCTTTTTGATGGTTTTCCTCTCTCACCTCCGTAACTGATTTGAAATGAGAGCTCAGTACTACACACAGGGAGTGATTAAAACAGGTGTATAACTTAGAAATAATGTTAGTGTTTGTTAGCCTTTTTGTTGGCTTTCCTCTCTCACCTCCGTAACTGATTCAAGGTCTATCCTTCAGTTACCTAATTTATGTAAGGTTATTATATGTTGAAGGGTTACTGTGGTGTACTCCAGGTCGATATACTGACTTTTTTGTTTAAAATGCACATAATCTACACTTATCTAGCTGAACTGCAAATAGCCTGATAACTGTAATTTAACTGCTCAGGGATCCTGCAGGGCTAGTTTCAAAGCCGATACTGTGGCTGTAACAGAACTTTGCCTTACTTATTAAACCTACTTTATAGAGTGCATTGGCGTTTTGGCTACGAGCGTACGGCACAACTCTTAGTGGGAGGAATAGTTCTTGAAGCCATCACACGCATCTTGCTCACCATTCTTGTTGACATCATGTCAGATTGTTTTACAATGTTGTATCCTTCAAACAAAGTAAGCGACAAGACAATTAAATAAAAACCGACTCAGCTCCCAGGAATCTGAAAACTTTAACAGACCATACGCTATAAAATAGCAGCAGTAAAATCCAGATAAAAATGGTTACTTAGCGCTTTTACCCGTATCAATGCTGGTTTAATCTGATGATGCCCGAGCATTGAGCATTTAATGGTCTTGTTTTACAGTGTTGCCATTTATCTAATGTGTACCTGAGCTTGATTTATTTGCTATTACCACCTCGCTCTCTGTTTAGTAATACTGACGTATTGTCTCAGCATTTTCTGAGTGATTAAGTGTGGAACTGGGTCCTAGCTGTATTTATGGCCCTATTTCTGATACTTTACATGTTTTTTCTTTAGTTAATCCTGCATTCATATTAATGCCCAGGTTGCCCAGTAGATATTCACCTGTGTAATTGGGGAACTGTGCTCTAAATTGCTGTTAATGTAGATGGTTCTAGGTCAATACACTGGGTTTTGTCTCCTTCTCCTTTTTATGCAAAGCATGTTTAGTGTAACAACTAGTCAGCCTGTAGAAGCTTTTCTGTTGAAACCTGTTAGATAACTTGGAATGTGTATGTGCTCTATATGCTATTTCCCAATGTAATAACTGTGTCTCAACAAAGTTGTTAATGAGTGAACCTGGCATTACTTGCTGTCTTACCAATGACATTGTTATTTATTCTCTCTCTAACCCATGTAGCTTTCAGCCTCCATTCCTGCATAGAGACTTGAGAATCCTTTCCTGCCTGCTCAATAAGGACCCCTTACTCTTAGACTCAGCTAGCTCATCTGCATCCTAAAGAAACCTACTGTCCTATTTTAAATTCCCTGTTACCAAAGGAAATAAGGAAGTATGTTTTTACCCTAGAACTACTGTTAAACTGCATTTTTCTCTATAACCTACTGGTGTATGCAATCACGCCACCAAGGCAGGTACCCAGCAGCCAAACCCCTCCCTACCTGACAGGCAACTACTCTATCCTCCTTAGGATCTATTACTTGAGTCATGTGTTCTTGCTATCTCTATACCACAGAGCTTTGCTGTATTATACCTATTGGCCACTAGGTGGCACCCTAATCTCGGCCTGTGTGGTCATCTATTTTCCCTACTCCCCTGTATTAGATTCCAAACTACCTTTTACTTACCTTGCTGTATTAGGCTGCTCCTAAGGTTGTCCCTTGCTACTTATCTACTGTCCTCCTATTTCCTCTCTACTATCCCTTAACAATTATACAGCTGAGCTATCATACCCCACTCTCCCGGAACTTCCAAGGGCTCCTCAAGAGTCTGCTGCTCACTGATTGTCTCTGGAATTTCTTGTTTGACCTGTTCTAACCCGCTCTGTTCGCCCTGCGGGCTCACTCTGCTACTCTACCCTACCCCAATTCCCACCCACCCTCAGTGGTCCTAAACTTATACTTCACTAACCACTCCCCCCTTTTTCTCATCCTATCACTATCCTTTTCATCACTAAGCCACTCCCCTACCTCTATCATTCCTCTCATTAGTAATAATTAATTCTCTTTGGGCTACTCACTCACCTTTCCTCACCATTTACTGCACTGACTACTTCCCAAATCAACTCCTATACAACCTCCACTAATTTCCTATTTGCATAATTTAACCCTGCTCAATCTCTTTCAGCATGCTCTCCTTTTTTCTGCTTCACCTACTCACACAAATTACTCTTACCTCATTTCTACTTATTACAATGGCCCCAAAACACAAAACTATTTTCACAAACATACTACTCTTAACTACCACAATAGCCTCTCTTACAATACCTTACTCACTAACCTTCTTAGAAAATCTTTCTCTTCCTGAACAAAACCATTACTTCCAGCAAACTTTACCATCTTCTTTCAGCTACTCCCTTAGCTACAGTAACATAACCTGTACCTCTAACTATATACTACCAAAATATCACAGAGCAACCCATGTTACTTACTTCACTACCAAAAGGATTTTAATAATTTCTACAAAATCCTTAAATTTCTACAATATCCCCAGCAACACCCCCTCCTAGACGGTGATATTCATCCAAACCCTAGCCCCAATACTGACTATACCAATTACCTAGACAATGTAACATTGCGTGTGATCTCTATATTAACTAAACTACCTAATTCCCTCCTGATAGCTCACCTTAACATTCAAAGTATAAACAATAAAATTTCCCACATGCATGCACTCCTAGAAGTGCACTCATTTGATATTCTCTGCCTTACAGAGACTTGGCTAAAACCATTTACTCTGGACCAGGAAATTACCCCTCCTGGCTATAATATCCTTAGATGTGACCATAAAACCAAAAAAGGTGGAGGTATAGCCATTATCTATAAATCTAATCTCCAAATTTCCCCCTTTAATGTGCTCCCATCATTAGATACAAAGTCTGAAACCCTGACTGCCAAACTCCAAATCAACAACTCCAAATCTATCTGTCTAATTTGCATGCATCTCCCCCGTGGTAACAATAGCAATACTCTTGAAAATTTATTTAGTTACCTCTCTACCCAACTACCCCAGGAGACCACTGTACTGGGTGACTTTAACATCGACTGGTCCACCTGCAGTTCCCCTAACCCTACTAATAACATAAATCTCTTCTGATTCTCACAAATAATAACCACTCCTACTAGAATCCACAAACCTAGCAGTAAGGAAACCACGCTTGACTGGATCCTTATTAATAGCCACCCTGAAACATATACACCAGGAACCCTTCTGGCGATATCAGCGACCATATGCTTACCTACATTATTAGACAAAAATTCCATATCCCAACTACTAATAATTTCAAAACATCCCGCTCTAAAAAATTCTTTAATCCAGACAGCTTCCTAAACAAACTACAAGCATGTGACTGGTCACCAATGACTCATCTTGAACTTGATGAAGTAGTGACCTACTTTAACACCAAATTTCTTCAAATCCTAGATTACCATGCACCTTATTGCTCTTCTAGAATAAGAACCAAATCTGCCCCATGGCTCACAAAACAAACTAGGCAAAAGATGCTCCTCAGAAATAAAATCTGGGCTAAATGGAGAGCCACCAAATGTCCATCAGATCACAAATCCACAAAAGCAGCCAAAAAGAATGCTAAATCGCAAAACAAACTCCAAAAGTAAGAAGCGCTGACAGACACAGCACAAAGGTAAAACCAGGATTTATTCCAAACACGAATCACTCCAAAATTCCACCACAAGTGAGTGCTTTCATCTCCTAGCATCAGAGATTTCTTCAGACTGGTGGTGAAGCAAAAGCAATACACATATATCATTCTAAAATCAATTAAAACATCAATTGAAACATAATTAACCCACAAATTGGAATTAGTTAATTAAAAAGACAAGAATACTAAAGCTAAGGCTTAAGCCCCTTTCTTTTTAGATACATAATGAATTCATCTCTATTGTTTAGTCCAGGGTAAAAACATGCATTTAATCTGACTTGCCAGCAGTATTCAAGCCAACCCAACTCTTCTTCAATGTTAATGTTTATAACTTTGGGATGAATTGCATCAATAACTAAGCATTTAAAATTATTTTTGCATTTGCTATCTATATAATGTTTAGCCATTGCATTTTTTGCATCCCCTCAACCTATTGCATAGTGATGCTCATATATCCTTCTATATAAATCTGTACTTGTTCTACCAATATAGAAGCACATGCATTCTAAACATACTAATAAATAAACTACATTTTTGGACTTACAAGTAAATTTGTCCGGAACCTTAACTATAGTTTTTCCTAATAATATTTCATTACTTTTTGTGTATAAAAATTGACAATAATTACAATTGAAACATTTAAACATACCTTTTCTTTCTTCCATTACCTTACATTTATTTAACTTGGTTTGAAAAAAATCTTTAAAATTCTTAGCTCTCTTCTGCACAAATCTGGGTTCATCTCCTAGTTTCTGTAGGAGATCCTTATTACCTTTGAAGATGGCCCAATTATTTCTAATGATGTTCTTGATCTCATAAGAATCAATGCTATTTTGTACTGCTAAAGCTGTCGTGAAGTCCATACTATGTTCTGTATGGGCTTCATCTATCATCACATTGTTTCTTTTAAGAACTTCTTCATTCATAATTTGATTTAACATATGTTCAGGATATCCACTATTACTCATCTTTTTACAAAAACTATTTGCTTCTTTATAAAAAATGTTTTCATCATTTGTTAGACTACTAATTCTATTAATCTGGCCTTTAACAATATTCCATTTTGTCTTCTTAGGATGTAAACTCGAGTAATGTAAGTACATATTATTTTGGCACTCTTTTTTATAAATCTTTGAAACTAATCTTCCATCCTTCTTATAAATAGTGAGATCCAAAAATTGATTTTTTCTTTACTATAAGTATGAGTAAATTTGATATATGAACAGATATTATTAATATAACTTAAGAATGCTTCTAGTTCTTCCACAGAACAGTTCCAAATTATAAGAATGTCATCAATAAATCTCAGCATTTTTGTGACATTCTTTGCAAAAGTACTTCCAAAAATATTGGCCATCCCCCATCCTTGCATAAATAAATTGGCATAGCTGGGTGCTAATGCTGCACCCATAGCCACCCCATTGACTTGTACAAACAATTCATCATAAAATTCTAAAAAGTTATATGATAAAACTAAATCTATCATTTCCATGAGCAAACTTACAGTATTTGTAGAAAATGCTTTGGATTGCAACAATCCCATTCTGACCATTTCCATCCCTTCTTTGTTAGGGATCATAGTATAAAGAGAATTTATATCAAGAGTTACTAATATATCTGTGACAGAGACTTGTAATTCATTTAGTTTCTTTATACAATCATAGCTGTCCTTTATGTATGTTATACCATTTGGTACTACTTTTTGTAGGTGTTTGTCCACAAAAATAGACATACCCTCAGTCTTGCTGTTCTTACTAACAACTATTGGTCTTAATGGAGGGCAGTCAATATTTTTGTGGATTTTTGGTATACCAAAAATTCTGCTATTTTTGGGGTTATTATTGGTAATGTTCCACTTTATCTTGTCATCAATTCTTCCAGCATAAAACCACTCTGTTATACAAGAATCTATCAAGGAGAACCCTTTTCTAACCTCATTCATATTGACTGGCTTATAGAAACTAAAATCCGATAATAATTCCTTCATTTTAGTTTCATAATCTTGTCTTCCCATTAAAACTATTGCCCCTCCTTTATCTGCTTTAAAAATTAAGATGTTTTCATCTTTTAATAGGGCATCAAAACACTCTTTTTCTTCTTTTGTTAAATTGTAATATTTAAATTTAGAATCATTATCTAACATTTCTAACAATTGCATTTCGCAAACATTCAAGAACATTTCTAATTCTTTACACAGAGGTGGATTATAGCAGCTTGGTTTATAAAAATCACAGCTATTAAATTTCTGACTTCCGAAAAGAAGTCTGAAATTTAACTTTCTAACATAGTCTCTTAATTCATTAATCATAGTAAGTTTGTCAGCCTTTTGTGCAGGGGCAAAATTCCATCCTTTGCTCAGCACACAACATTCTTCATAGGAGATATTTTTCTCACACAGATTAACAATTTTGAAATTCACATTATTTATGTCTTCCACTGTTTTTGATGGTAATTCCAGTTCTTCTTTGGAACTTTTCTGCCCCCCCCATTTTTTTTTGCTGTTGTTGTTTATTATAATAAGGCTTACCTTTATAGCCATCTTCTGTCACTTGGGCCCAAGTTTTACTTTGATTGCCAACTCTTTGATATACTTCAATAATCTGCTTATTCTCATTCGCTTTATGTTGTATTTCATTAGTTTTATTCCTAAAATTATCTTTCGTTTTGGCTTTAACTACTTGTTCATTTGCATGTTGTATTATTTCCCCTCCCATATTGGCATGGACCTCCGCCACTGTTGTAATCTGATTTTTGTTTCCAAGTCTTTCCGACCTCCTTAATAAACTTGTATCTTCTCCAGCAGCTTTATTTCCCATATCAAACTTATTTTGACCATTTTCGTTAACACTTGTTTCAAGCCTCGGCCCATATGCTGAAGCCGTACCATTAGCACATATTCATTCTTGTCTCTAAAAAACTTTTTTCTTTTTCTTTGACATAGCTCGTCATTCAACTTGTGCAATTTTTCTTGAATTTGCACCATTTTGCTACCAAAATTGTCTCTGGAGGTGTTGTCTTTTAAAATTTCATGGTTTTCAATAATTCTAACTGTTAATTCTTGTAATTTGATGGTATTGGATTCATATAATATCTCCATATATTGTAAACCCGCCCTTTGGTTTATGTTCAACCATTTATCAGTAAACTCCTTTGGCAGGTCTTTTCCTGCTGGTAAATTTTTAACCCTTAGCCCCTTCAGTACTTTTTCAAAAAAACAAATTGTCCCATTGTAGGCGTTTTACTGTAGTAAGATCTTTCTCCAGCCCATTAAACAGCTCTTTAATATTAATGCCGGCACTCATACTCATTTCCGGCTGTACACCATTATTGTCACAGTTCGTAAAATGGTTAGACGGTGGAGCTAAACATTCCTTTAGGATATCTTCTTCATTGTTATTAAGCACAGTTTTTTAGACAGTTTATTCACAGTATTAACCATACCTTCTTCATTAATTATAAATGAACCGCTCGGTATGTCATTCAAAACACAACCGGCGTAAACAGTTGTGAAACCTATAGAGCCTTTCGAGGCCACACCTCTCTCCATGCCTGTCAAAACTGCAACGAAAAGCACAAATCCACAAAAGCAGCCAAAAAGAACGCTAAATCGCAAAACAAACTCCAAAAGTAAAAAGAGTTGACAGACACAGCACAAAGGTAAAACCAGGATTTATTCCAAACACGAATCACTCCAAAATTCCACCACAAGTGAGCGCTTTCATCTCCCAACATCGGAGATTTCTTCAGACTGGTGGTGAAGCAAAAGCAATACACTTAAATATCATTCTAAAATCAATTAAAACATCAATTGAAACATAATTAACCCATAAATTGGAATTAGTTAATTAAAAAGACAAGAATACTAAAGCTAATACTTAATCCCCTTTCTTTTTAGATACATAATGAATTCTTCTCTATTGTTTAGTCCAGGGTAAAAACATGCATTTAATCTGACTTGCCAGCAGTATTCAAGCCAACCCAACTCTTCTTCAATGTTAATGTTTATAACTTTGGGATGAATTGCATCAATAACTAAGCATTTAAAATTATTTTTGCATTTGCTATATATATAATGTTTAGCCATTGCATTTTTTGCATCCCCTCTACCTATTGCATAGTGATGCTCATATATCCTTCTATATAAATCTCTACTTGTTCTACCAATATAGAAGTACATGCATTCTAAACATACTAATAAATAAACTACATTTTTGGACTTACAAGTAAATTTGTCCGGAACCTTAACTATAGTTTTTCCTAATAATATTTCATTACTTTCTGTGTATAAAAATTGACAATAATTACAATTGAAACATTTAAACATACCTTTTCTTTCTTCCATTACCTCACATTTATTTAACTTGGTTTGAAAAAAATCTTTAAAATTCTTAGCTCTCTTCTGCACAAATCTTGGTTCATCTCCTAGTTTCTGTAGGAGAATCAGATCACCTCCACTTTAAACAGTTAAGAAATGTTACCAAGAAAGATATTCTTAGAGACAAAAAAGACTTCTACCTTCACCTCCAACAAACCAGTCAACAAACTCCACAAAAATTTTGGTCAGGGATAAACAAACTTCTTTAGCCAGGCCACTCTACTACTCCTGCCCCTGCAGGATTCAACCAAAATAACTCCAACCAGATTCCTGATGCCTTTAATAATTACTTTACAGAAGCTATTCTAACCCTAGTCAATTCATTACCTCCTTTTACTGCTTCCCCACTAAATACCTCTAAGACTTCATCTCCTACCTTTCAAATACAACCTATACCTACATCTCTCATGTGTAAGCTCCTTCAAAAATTTAAACCTTGCACCCCTTCTGCTGACCGTCTCCCAGATGAATACCTACAAACTGCCGCAAAAGCCATAGACTATCCCATCTCTATCCTTATTAATAGAACTATCTCAGAAGGCAAAATCCCTACCATATGGAAAGTATCCCACATCATCCCTCTACATAAAGGTGGATCATCTATTGAGCTTTCTAACTTTTGGCCTATTGCCTTACTCTCCCCAATAGCTAAGATAATGGAAAAATGTATTCACAAACAAATACTTAACCACCTTCTACAAATTAATCTACTGGCAAACTGCCAACATGGCTTCAGGTCATTCCATAGCATAATGACTGCCCTGCTATCCTTTGCCGACTCTATAAACAAAAATCGTAACAATAACTCTTTTTCCTCTGCGCTATTTATTGACCTGTCAAAAGCCTTTGATATGGTTAACCATAACTTACTTTTAGACAAACTAAAAGCCAATTCACTCGATCCACAAACATTACAATGGTTTAGGTCTTATCTGGAAAACAGACAGCAAGCAGAATTTTGGGATAACAATCTGTCTACATTACTTCCAGTAAATATTGGAGTACCCCAAGGCTCTATCTTAGGTCCCCTTCTTTTTTTCCTTATTTATTAATGATCTACACATAAACATTCCACAAGCCACCGGAATTCAATATGCAGATGACTCTACTTTAATCTGTACAGCTAAGAACATAGCCTTTCTCCAGTCCCTCACCCAAACTGTTTTCCATAATGTTGAAAATTGGTTTATGCAACACTACCTCCTCCTAAACCCCCCCCCCCCAAAAAAAAATGACTGCTCTTTACTCCAACTCATAAATCAACTATGATGACAACATTAACTCCACTATAAAGTGTGTTAATAAAAAACTTGGTACCCTCTATAGAATTAAACCCTTCCTTACCCCTTCTGCCAGAAAAAACTTTTGCCCAGACCCACCTTATTTCTACCCTTTTCTATGCCTCTGCTATATATGCTAACCTATCTAAAAACAACCTCTCCAAACTTTCCACCTGTTATAATAGCATAGCTAGATTCATCACTTGCTCCCCCTTTAAAACTCACCACTGCCTCAACCTCAAACAACTGGGATGGCTAGAATTACAGAACCATATACTTTGTCAACAATTACTTATCACCCAAAAGATCATATACCACCCCAACAACACCCCTATCCTCACTAATATGATTACACCATACAAAAATCTGGCATCACTACGCTCTGCTAATAAGCTCCTAGTTTCCTCTATTAAATCTAAGAACAAAGCTGGTGAATCATTTTTCTCGAACACAGCAGGTAAAAACTGGAATCAGCGTCCTTCTGAAATATCAACCCTTGCTTCTACTTCTCTATTTAAAAAAACATCTTAAAGAATATCTTAAAACTCACTGGCTATGTCCATGTGCAAACCCAGACTGATACCTCTTTCCCCTTCCTGCTCTCATCCCTTTCTCTACTCCTCTAACCTATGCCTCTAATTCTAGCCACTACACTTTCCTTCATATTATGAGGATAAAATAAAAGGGTTTTCTCTCCTAAATGGGTCTTGCTCAAACTTACTATTGTGTTTAGTATAATTTTTCTTTTGACCAATGTTGCCTCTGTACTTTGATTTTATATATTGTAAATTTTGTCACTGTTTATGATTGGAGCTTTTCTCTGCAGGCCTCCACTGAAAATGGACATATATCCAGTTAGACTAGCCCGGTCAACAAATGTAAAATAAAATAAATAAATAATTTTACGCATTTTTAGACAAATTGTTGAATCCTCTTACTCGGAACACTGATTACTTTACAAAAGACTCCTGAAGTTTATTATGAAAGGGTATGAATTCAGTGGACTAGAGCCTTTAATGTTTACTGTAGCAGGGAGTCAAATACGTGAGATAATATTTGAGTTTGCATACTGATTTTTCTAATTTATGTATTAATACTTTTTACATTCTACTAGAACTGCTACTACCTAATATCCATACATACATTTTTTGTTAAAAAATTGCAGTTAACAGGAGGAGCAAAATCAATGGGGTCAAATGCTTCTCCAGCATTTTCTTATCTGGTGCTGGCATATAAGGAAAGTGAAATTTTATACTTACACCTACTATCTGAGTACATTCCACTTTATAAATGTTTTATAGACAATTTAGTTTTAGTCCAGAAATGGAAAGAAGAGAGCATGCCTGTACACAACAGAAAAAGGGATGGCTCCTGGACTTCCAAGATGGCTGCAAAATGAGTAACAGCTTAATTCTAGCTCTCCCAGTGAGAAAAAGAAACTCAGCAAAGAAGGATAATAGACTTTTGTGTTTATGGGTAAATTTCAGTAACTAGCTAGTAAGTGTGCTGCCTGAATGCCAGGAAAAAAAGAAATACAGAGCACCTAGAAAAAAATCAGCTACAAAAGTAAGGAAGAAACACTGACTGGGGAAAGTTCTGAAGCTGTTCAGCAGAAAGTAATGCAACCTCCAGACATGACTTCCAGTAACCTACAGGAAGATACAAGACAACTGCACACAGACCTGGTTAAAATAAACAAAACACTGATGGAGTACATCAACACAAACAACAAAAGGCTGAAAAAATGGAAGACGCTTTAAACAGATATTCAGTTGAGGTAATAATGCTGTAACAATCAGAAGCTGAAATGAAGAAAAGGCTGGCTGAATACGGGACTGCTCAGGAAGAAATGTTTCAAAAATAATAGAATTAGAGGACAGAGCACATAGTGAAAACTTGAGATTTTCAGCTATACCAAACAAGCTTCAAGGAACAGACTGCATTAATTCTATGAAAGCACAAATAAGCAACTGAACTGGTATTCCACAGCAGGAGTAGTTAGTTGAAAGGGCACATCATTTGTATGCTCCAAACCTGGCTATGAGAAAGCAACATAGACTTTTAATGGTAAATATGCAATCCTACCAGAAGGAGGAGTTGATTCTGACAAAAGTGTGGCACAAGGACAAAGTACTAAAAGTGGGAGACAGCAGAGTACTTGTGGAGAATGATTAGAATGATTAATTATTGTACACCAGGCAGTAGAAAAGTACATTTATTCTGCTATTCAGGGACTGTTGAGACACAGGTGTGAGATTCAAACTACTGTACCCCGTTGTCTTCAAGGCATTGTTCTCCAGACAGGCAAAACCATTTTTTGATGAACTATATACTGAGGAGGAAATACGAAATTTGTCCAACAAAAAGTGAGCTGTGAAACAGAAAGAGATTCTGCTTCTTGTTCTTCTGGTAATAAACACCACAGAGAGACTGTACCTGTGAAACCTTTTTTCAATGTTCAAAGGAAAATGCTGGAGAGAAGGAAGGGTGCATGAGAGTTGACTATAAGAATTGACAGTACATTGGAAATGAAGCAGAGACAGGCTTTGGGGGGTGGACATTAACAGTAAGAAAACCAGTAACTTAATGAAGTATTACAATGCAATACTTGTATTTGTGAACTATGACAGAACAAGAAAATCTAGAAATATTTGACTTTTTCAGAATTTGTTGGATTCCTGGGGGACTCTAAAGCATATACCCTATTTCATGTCATTAATGTTTGGAAAATGCTTTGGGGAAGGGAAGAGAACAGAGAAAATTAACTTTAAGTAAATATTTTTTCTTCTTAATACTATTATTTTTGTGGTGTATGGTTTTCTTTGCATGCTATAAAGTTTTCTCAGTCATTTTTAGATGTACTGGGGATTGTAAACAGATGCCGCTATCCTTTTTTTCTTTTCTTTCTCCCTTCTTCTCTCTTTTGTCTTGTTCAGTTTTAAGAAATGTAGGCCTGGTTAAAAGGGGATGACAAAAAAATAATGTTTTTCTTTCTCACTCTTGCATGGGAGAATTAATAGATTAAGGAACACGTTTTAAGAGAAAGCAAGCAAATGAAAAATAATATTGAATATTATCAGTTTTTTCTAACAAATGAATGCATCTTTAGTAGCAATTCTGGATTTGGTTCTCATGTCTCCATGGAAACAATCTCATAAAGAGAAATTGATTACAGTCTGCTGGTGGAGAGTGACTGGATGTGGAGAAAAGAAAAAAGCTGGCTAGGACATGATGTTCTCTGAAAGCATTCAGGGGTTGTCTCAGCTAGGACAGCTATAAAGATAAGACAAAACCAGTTAGCATTTACTAGAAGCACAGGCTGCACCATACGTCTTAGCATGGATAACCTTTTTTTTGGGTTAACTCAAGTCTATTAGTGTTCCTGTCAGTTTGGGACATCTGTTCTTAACAGGAAGGAGAAACTTCAACATTTGAAGATATACATAGTTTTGTCTGTTAGTATTAAGTTAATAGGCTTTGGGAGGTTGGGGCATTTTTTTATTTTTTTTATTTTCGAGGGCTTTCAATAAAACAAAAAAATTTGTAAGATGTGACATAGGCTCAATTGGCTATGACAAGAAACAACTGTATAAAAGTTCAACCTGTAACACAAAACCTGGAACTACACATTTAACAAAAAAAGGTGTTAGACATAAAATGTGGGTATAATAACTTTTTAATACAATGATGCTTTCTGTAATGTCTTTAAATGTCAACAGTTTCACAGATAAATACTAAAAAGAAAGAGTAGTGAAACATATTAAAAATGTAGAGTGCAAACAGCTATGTTGCAGGAGATATACTTGGAGAAAACACACATGTAAATTTGATAAAGAAAGGTTTTCAAGATGGTTATTCATCAGAATACTTGAGACAAAGGAAAACAGGAGTACTTATATTAATTGAAAGAGGAGCTCCAATAGTGATAGAAACGGATAAAAAAAAAGATATTAATGGCAGATTTGTAGTGCTAAGGGGCTACTGGCAAAGGACGAAAATTACACTGGCATGTATTCATATCCCATCAAAAACTGCTATAAAGGAGCTTAAGAAAATTCTGGGAGAAATAATCAGTATTCAGCAAGGAGAATTACTTGCATGTGGGGAATGGAATTTGCTTTGAGCACTGAAGATGTTTCTGGGCAGCCCAGAAGGGAAAATATAATAAAGGAAAGTAGAGTTTTGAAGACATTTATGAACATATTAGGCATGGAAGTTGTGAAATCAGTAATAGGAGTTTGGAGTGAATTTACATGATTCACCAAGATATAAATCTGGGTTAGGTTAGACAGAAAGTACATTTAGATACACTTACCATAAATGTAGATGTTTGAGTGTATTCACTGTTGCAGTCATCACATTTGGGTTATCTGCTTGCTGTAGTCCTCAGTTGGCCTGATTATCAATGTCTTGGGTCCTGCGTCGGTTGCTGTCTCATCTTCCATGATGTCAGGTAGTCAGGGGTATAAAGCATGCAGCCGATGCCATTACATTAGTTTTTCTTGCCCCAGATGTCAGGTGCCCCCCCTAATGGGAAGCAATTACATATATAAACAAGGTTTTACCTCTAACAAAAAAAGCAAATACACCAAAAAGGTTTACGCATAGTAAACAAGAATAAAGGTATAGCCAAAAGAAGTCAGGGGGCTGGAGGGAGGGTAACCAGGACTGCAACAGTGAATACACCCGAACATCTACATTTATGGTAAGTGTACACAACTGTACTATGTTCTTCGTGCTTCACTGTTGCAGTCATCACATTTGGGTAGATTCCCAAAGCTAAGGATGGAAGGAGGAAATTAGATAGCATTAGGACCAGCTATAAGGCCCTGCAAGACTGCAGTGACAAAGCCAGCTCTGAATTTAGAGAAAACTGGCAAATGATAATGCTTGGTGAAGGTATGCACAGAACTCCAGGTATCAGCTTCTAGGATGTCCCTTGTAGGGACACCTCTGAGAAAGGCAGTAGAGGTAGATGCAGCCCTGGTTGAATGTGGTTTTATCCCCTGTGGGATAGGTTTTCCATGGTGCTTACAGCAGAAATGAATGCAATGGCCTATCCATTTAGAAATGGTTTGCTCTGAAATGGCCTTCCCCTCTGCCCCTGTAGCAAATGCCACCAGCAGCTGTTCAGATTTCCTGAGAGGTTTAGTCCTGTCCAAATAAAGTTGTCTGTGCACATCTAAGGAGCGCAGTATACGTTCCCCTTTGTTCTGTGGATTAGAAAAGAAGGTTGGCAAATGAATGGACTGATTAAGAGCCACACTGGATACTACCTTGGGCATGAAGGAGGGATTGGTCCTGAGGGACACCCTGTCCGCATGAAAGATGATGAAAGGCTCCACTGCCAGAAGGGCCTGTAATTCAGACACCCTTTTTTGCAGAAGTGATGGCTAAAAGAAAGGCTGTTTTCCAAGAAAGGAATTTCAACTCTGCATTTGCAGCTGGCTCAAAAGAAGGCACAATGAGTTTTAACAATACAAAGTTAAGGTCCCAGGCTGGATTTGGGGCTATCCTGGGTGGTCTTAAGTTTTTGGCCCCTGTGAGGAACTGCTTGAGCAGTGGATGAGAGAAGAGGGGTAGTTCTGTTTTCTAATGAGCTGAAATAGCTGAGGCACGAATTTTGATGGAGGAAAGGGAAAGGCCCTTGTGAAGCATCTCAGTTAAGTATTGAAGAATCTGAAGTAAACTTGGCCCTGCTGTGCCCATCCCCTGAGTTTGGTTCCAAGAACAGAATATTTTTCATTTTTCTGCATAAGATTTTCTAGTACTAGGCCTCCTTGCCTCTAGAATGACATCCAACACTTGTTTACTGAGGGATGGTAAAGGAGAGCTCACATAATTAGCCAGGCTGCCAGGTTCAGGGTTTGAAGCTGAGGGTGCAGAATCTGGCCCTCCTGCTGGGACAGCAGGGTAGGGGTCTGAGGCAGGTGCCATGGTGCCAGCAGTGACACACTGTGCAAGATGGGGTACCCATGTTGGAATGGCCAGTCTGGTGCAATCAGTATCATTCTTGGCTTGTCCTGTTTGATCTTTGGTAGTACCTTGGAGAGGAGAGGCAGAGGAAGAAAGGCATAAACTGATAGATTTTTCCAGGTGAAGGACAGGGCATCCACTTTCCAAGCTTGTTTGTGGGGAGTCCTTGTGCAGAATTTGTCCAATTGGTAGTTCTGGGGGGAGACAAACAGGTCTATCTCCGGGCTCTCCCATTTGTTTATCAACATGTTGAATGTCTTTGGTTCCAGTTACCACTCATGTGGGTCCATGAGATTTCTGCTTAGTTCATCTGCCAGTGTATTTATACACTGGCAGGAATTGAGCCTGTAGGTGCACTTGGTAGCTCAAGGCCGTGTTCCACAGAGCCATGGCTAGTCTGCAGAGAGAGTATGCGTGGCTTCCCCCCTGCTTGTTTATGTACCACATAAACAGTGGTGTTGTCCATCTTTACCATTAATTGTCCTGTAAGAATGTGGTCCTTGAAGGCTGTCAGAGAATTCTGTACAGCTAACATTTCTTTCTGATTGATATGCAGGTGCATTTGAATTGGACTCCATTTGCCCTGAATGTATTTCCCTGCCAAGCGAGCCACCCATGCATAGTCTGATGCATCTGTTGTTAGGATTTGGGCGGCAGGTGTAGAGTGAATGGCAGTCCCTTATTTTGGTTGCAGGTCTCTGCCTACCAAAGGAACTCTATCTGTAGGCAAGGTATGATAGGAATCATTGCTTCTAGATCCTGGGAATTTTGACACCATAGGCTTTTTAGATACCATTGTAGTTTCCTCATATGCAGTCTTGCATATGGAATTAGGAGAATGCAAGAGGCCATGAACCCCAAGGCTTACAGTATTTGTCTTGCAGATAGCAGGGTCTTTGTGGCCATTAGTTTGAAGTAGGCTGTCAAATGAACTTGTTTCTCTGGCGTGAGGAAAGCCATCTGGGAAGTTGTGTTCAAGCTTGCTCCCAGGAATACAATTTGTTGGCAGGGTACAAGATGTGATTTCTTTTGGTTTATGGTGTGCCCCAGAGAAGTTAGCACTTTTTGTACAAACGCCAGATGATATAGTTGTATGTCTTGGCTTTCTGCCTGAATTAGACAATCGTCCAGGTATTGGTATATTTGAATATTTCCTTGCCTGCAAAATGCAATGACTGGAGCTAGGCACTTTGTGAATACCCTTGGCATAGTAGATAAGCCAAAGGGCAGTGCAGAGAACTGATAGTGCATGAAGCCTGCTTTGAAGCGTAGGTATCTTCTGCAAGATTCCCTGATTGGGATGTGCAGGTATGCTTCCTTTAAATCCAGTGTTGCCAACCAGGCATCCTTGCCTAGCATAGGAAGCAACTGGTGAAGAACTAGCATCTTGAATTTTGGGATCACCAAAAAGTGTTTAGGATAGAGAGGTCCAGGATAGCATGCCAGGAGATGTCTTTTCTGGGCACCAAGAAAAGTCTTGAGTAGAAACCTTGTCCCCTTTCCTCTTCTGGGACAGTTTGAAAAGCCCTTATACTTAAGAGAGAGAACTTGCTTTTGAGCCTCTGCCCACTGATTTGGGGGTAGATCTGGCCAAACGTTTGGGGTTGGTAAAATGTGGAAGTGGAATCTGTATCCTTGGGAAACTATATTTAAAAGCCATTTGTCATGGGTAATGAGTTCCCAATTTTTTACCTGGAAAGCAATCATTCCCCCTAAAGGAGCAGTCAGTTGAGAAGGGCTTGGAAGTTTTAAAGTTAAGTCATTGAGACAGTTTACCATAGGGAGGAGTCTTACTACTCCCTGCTTTGGAAGTAGGAGCCCCCCACTGCTTAGTCCTGTGTGTACCTTGGGACTGAAGCCTGGATGTTCTGCTGGTTCTGGATTTGGACTGAGGAGACCATTTCTTAGAGGGCCAATGCCTACTACATCTTGGAGGCTGTACTTGCAGGAAATCTTTAACAGTTTGAATAGATTTAGCTTTTTCCTCCATCTTTTTAAGTATGTCTTCTGCTTTGTTGCCAAACAGGCAGTCCTGGTTTAAGGGAGCATCTAGCTATTTAGCTTTAACATGATCTGGCAAAGATTGCTCCTTAAGCCAAGCATGCCTTCTAAGTACAGACCCAGTGACAGCAGCCCTGCAAGATGCCTCTAGTGAATCAAAACCACATTGCAAAGTATGTTTTCCAACTTGTTCAGCAGAATGCATTAAATCCTGTAAATCTTTATTTTCAGCACAGTCAGGAATCAACATCAGTTTCTGTTTAAGCAATCCAATAATATGCTGCTGATACTTTAACATATGCAACTGGGAGTTTAAGGCTCTAATGGCCAAGGTTGCAGACGTGTACACCTTCTTACCCCATCTATCCAACGCCCTGGAATCTCTGTCAGAGGGGTAGGATTTTTGGCAGTAGTAGCCTTAATGCCCTTGGGTCTCTGTGAAATGGTCTCAGGATCTGCAGTAGGATTTTTAAAGAGGAACTTGTGAGAGTCAGGAACCCTGTAATATCTATCTGATTTTCTGGGAGCAGGAGGTAAAGAGTCAGGGGCTAAGCTAGATTCCAAAAAGGCATCATCAACAATGTCCAGTACAGGGGGGATAGCTAAAGGCCTGTGTTGGGGCAGGAGTAAGAAATCCATAAGCCTCTTTTTAGAATCAGAGTAATCCTGGCTTTCCCAGCAAAAATGCTCCCTAAGAGTATGCAAGGTTTCACCAAAAGAGAAATCCTCTGGAGGGGAAGCAAAGGGAATAGAGTCCTCTGCATCAGAATCCTCATAGGTAGATAAAGGTAAATCCTGGTCATCAGAGGAAACAAAAATTTCAGAATCCTGATCAGAAGAATCATAAGCAAATTCAGTCCTAGGTCTCTTAGAGGGGAAATGTTGGCTTCCCCTGATTAAAGTAATGAGGTCCAGCCATTCTTATCATTTGTTTTTTAGTCATAGAGGCCTGACCATGCAGTCTTGGTGTCACTTTTCTAGGCAAGGATCGAGTTTTAGGCCTTGAAGAAGAAGATGGCGTCAGTTTAATATGCAAGTCAGTAGGCCTGAATACACCCTCAGAAGCCGGTGCCTGCACAGCAGCTCCGGACCCATCCAAGGTAGACACATCCGCAGGTTCTACAGTTGAAGCATCTCTCAGCATTCTGGACTCTGAATGGGTCTCAGCAGAGGCCTGCGAACCTGAAGTAGCGGATATCAGGGGCTGCGAAAGTGCCTCACTGAGTACCTGCAAACTGGCGACTAGCTTAGGAGAAGCATTGTCGGCAGCTTTGGACCTCAGTGGTCTGTCTCTGTCTTTATCTTTGCATTTTTCGGAATGTCGGTAGTCGGGTGGCTTTCTGAAGCCATATCTGGGTAAATGAACCAAGTACCAAAATATTTAGAAGCGTAAATATACTGATGACGAATAGTTCGGTGTTTAAATAAGGCACAAAACCGACAGCGAGTTATGTCATGGTCAGGGCCTAGGCAAGGAATACAGTACAAATGAAAATCTTTATGAGGTATTAGCTTTCCACAAGAAATGCAATTATTGACTTTTACTGACATCGGTTTAGAGCAAGAAAAAAAGTTTCCCCAATGGGGTACTTAGCTTAGTTGAAGACTTCGGTTCTGAAACTCGAAAACGAAAATTTCAGGAGTCGGCCGACCGGCACTTGTGAACTACTTCTGCTTCGGGCACTGCACGGCAAGAAAGACTGATGTAATGGCATCGGCTGTATGCTTTATACCCCTGACTACCTGACATCATGGAGGATGAGACAGCAACTGACACAGGACCCAAGACTTTGATAATCAGGCTGACTGAGGGCTACTGCAAGCAGATAACCCAAATGTGATGACTGCAACAGTGAAACACGAAGAACATTTTACATTTCACAGTAACAAGTACATTTAATTGAAGGTCTTGATATGCACCCAATAACCATTTCAGATCATGCATCAATGTTGTGTCTTTCGGCTTTTCCCAGTTATGGGGTCGCCACAGCGGAACTCCAGTCCGCTAATGATTGGCAGTAGATTTTTGTGTGCTGGCTTGCAGGGCCTAATGCACAACCTTCAACGAAGGAACACCCATTCATGCATGTCGCCACACAGAAGACGCTCTAACTGAGAATCGAATGGGCAATGTCTAACTGTGAGGCGACAATAATAACTAAAATAAAATCACAGGATAATAAAATAAAAATGAGACACTGGCACTTTCCCACCTATCTGCTGAATAAAGAGGACTTTAAAGAATGGGTAAGTGAGATTATTCAGGAGTTATTTGAGATGATCGAAATTTATTCTAAAAATATAGCTAGGGAGTGGGTTAAAATTAAGATGGGGTTTAAAATAGGGTGGAAATGAAAGGGATCTATGGTCAAGAAGTAACAAGAATTATTTAGAGGGACTGACAAATGTTAAAGCATTGCAGAACAGGGGGAATCTTGCAGAACAAGAACAGTATCAACTGCAGAATGCTATGTAGAAAATAAAGGATTGCTTTGATAATATGCATGAGTTTAGAAAGATTGCTGTTAAGCAACTGTTTTTTGATAATAACACAAGAGCACAAAAACGTTCAGCACAATGACTCAGGCAACAGAATGCAGAAAGAGCCATCACCAAGCTTAGGGAGCCTATAACAAAGAAGATAATACAAGATCCTATAGATGTATTAGAAATATTTTAGAAATCCTATGAAAGTCTGTATAAAGCAGAGAAATACTGAAATCAAGTAAAAATACAAATGGAAATGTTTATGGAAGAATTAAATATGCCAAGGTTAGAGGTAAATGAAGCTCAATTACTAACGGTTAGGATAGGAGGAGATGAGGTACAAATTGTGATGTATAACCAGTCTACAGAAAAGTACCAAGGAACAGATGGCATTTCTGTGGAGGTTTGGAAGCTAGGAGGGAAAAACTGACAAAGATCTGGAAGGTTTTGTTTAACAGTATTTTAAGATGAGGAAAAGTACCATCATCCTGGAAGAAAGCAGTGGTAGCTGTAATACCTAAAGAGGGTAAACATCCATCAGATCCAGCTTCATACAAGCCTAATTCAATACTAAATCAAGATTATAAAGTGGTCATGTCTATAATGGCTAAAAGAATGGCAAACGTAATACCAAAACTGATAGATATGGATCAATGTGTTTTTGTGGAGGGGAGGCAAACATCTGACATTAATTGTTGTTGGTGGGTCTTGACACAGAGAAAGCATTTGACAGAGTAAGCTGGGACTTCATGAGCAGGGCAATGGAAGCATTTGCATTTCTTAAAAAAAATTATAAGGTTGATTAGAACGATTAGCCTGACGAGTCTGATATGTAAGGCTATGGAGTGCATCATCATGGAGCTAATTAACAAGGAAATACGGAATCTACAGACTCTAATTCCCATGCAATTTGGTTTTGTGAAAGGTAGAACATGCCTACTAAACCTGGTTGAGTTCTTTGAGTCAGTCACCAGAGCTATGGATGAGGGCAGGGCAGTTCATACAGCCTATCTCGATCTGGCCAAGGCCTTTGACACCATTCCCTACTAAGGAATTACTGATAAACTCAACAAACTAGGTATCAACTCCTATATCACTAGGTGGGTTGCAAAATGGCTCACAGATAGAACCCACATTGTGAAAGTAGCGGACTCCAAGTCAGACTGCTGACCAGTCACGACTGGAGTCCCACAGGGATCGATCCTGGGTCCTCTCCTGTTTGGCATCTACTTCTCAGAAGTCCAGGCCAACACAGGGGGACTCCGGCTGACCAAGTTCACAGATGACTGCAAGCCGGGAGTCATTATTAACTCCCGAAGTGATGTAGACAGCCTACAGAAAGGTCTCACTGAGACCAATGACAAGAGTCAAAACCATGGCTTTAAGCTTAATGCCAAAAAATGTGTCGTCATCCCCTGTGGAAAAAACTCAGCTCCCACTAATTACCACATCAATGGGAGCCCAATGAACACTGAAGGTGTAATAAGAGATCTGGGAACGCAGGTTGACAGCAACCTCTCCTTTGACCACCACATTGCCACTGTGGTCAAAAAGTCCTTCTGTGTGGCTCATCTCATTATCAAGGGTTTGCATCCAGGAAGAACGAGGTCATCATCTCTGTCTACTCTTCCCTCATTAGGCCAATCATCGGGTATAATGCCCCATTTGCCATGTACCTCACTAGACACATGCAACAGCTGGAAAGGTCACAAAAGTACCTCACAAAGAGGATCCTAGGCTTTAAACACATGTCCTATATGGACAGACTCAAAACACCCCAGCTATTCAATGTCCCATATCATCTACTATGAGGTGATCTCTGCTTGACTTACAAAGCCATGTCTGACCCAGCTCTGTTAGAAATGCTACATCTAAAGAAATCCCAATCCCTCCACACCACAAGCTCCAGAGACCTCAACCTCATTACCACAATCAAGAGAACATGCTGGAGGGACAGGATCATAACCCAGAGACTGCCCATGCTCTGGAACAGGCTTCCCATACATGTCAAGCAGAGTACCTCACTGGCCATCTTCAAGAGAAATCTTGATGAGTGGATGGGAAATAGAAAGTTCACCCCGGGGATCACTCCAGTGGTTCTACCTGGGAACACTGGGAACTAACGTCGGGCAGCATGATGCAAGGGCACTTCTATGGGCTAGGCTTGTAAAGGCTCCAGGGCCATTAGCCTAGTGCACACCTATGAAGCTATGATATATGAGGGATCAGAGGTGAAAATTAAAGTGGACGGGGCCCCTCTCTGATAATTTCTGCTTTACCAGAGGAACCAGGCAGTGGTGTCCTTTTCCCCTTTGCTATCTGCGTTACATTTAGAACCACTGGCAAAGAAAATAAGGGACTCAGAAATTCAAGGATATAAACTGGTATGGTAGTCAGGCAAAGATGGCTCTATTTGCAGATGATTTTATCTTATACCTGACAAAACCAGAAAGAGACATTACTGTGTTGTGGAATATTTTGAGACAGTTTCAGATCTTTTTGGGATACAAAATTAATGAAACGAAAACAAAGGCAACAGCACAAAATTAAATATCCACACATTAATTGGTTCAGCAATATACATATTTATGGGGACATGATAAAATGAAGTACTTAGGAGTATGGATTAAAAATTATTCTGTTTGGGCAGCTAAGGATATGTGGGAAGAGACTAAACAAAAGATAATACAAAACTGAGCTAGTAGCTTTTTTATATGGACATAGATAGTAAGATACAAGCAGTTAAAATGTTTTTAGATCCTTTAATCTTATACACAGGTCAGGCATATTTTTATCAACCAGAGGAGAAGTTGTGGGTAGCAATTAATAAAGAGCTGAAAGACTATTTGGAAAGACGGCAAGAGTCAGGTGGGATAAGATGATTCTTCCAGCAGAACAGGGGGGATTGGGATTACCTGAACTGAAGGGGTATTTCAGAGCTATACCATTAAGGCTCCTATACATAGCATAAGCAGAAAACTATAATTCAAAGTGTAAAGGGATGCTGATGAAACAGGGGGGAGCTCAGAAAACAAGGAGAGACTGGGATTTTGGATGCAGGCCTTTAAGGATAGCAACAATGATGATACAGGAAATTATATGCATAACGTAGCAGAAAGTATCCCAAGAATGAAGCCAACATGGGAATGCAGAAAGGAGGTTCTGCCAACAGGGATGACTGTAATTAGGGACATAGACAATAGGCAAGAGGGGGGGCTGGAATTTATTGGAGAAACTGGCAAAGGAATCAAAGTATTGAGAGCAAATATGTATATAGGAAAAGATGATAGAATGGGAAGATACCAACAATGTAATTGGACTGCAGGTTAGAGATAGCTTTCACTATCAAGGATTGATATCAGAGCATAAGTAAAGGGAAAGAAATAGGGGGTCCTAAATGAAAGACCGGTATTGGTAGAGTTTTTAGTAGAATCTAGAACAGAAGCTGCCATTAAAAAAAGAATAATTAGTACAGCATATAAAATACTGCATGATAACTATAAGAATCAATCAGAGGAGGTTAGAAAGGATTAGGAAGAGAGATTGGATAAGCAATTCACAGAGAATCAATGGGAGGCTACATGTACATCTCCAAAATATGTAACTAAATCTAGCAAATTTAGGATTTTTGCTCAGAAATGTTTGCATAGATATTTTTATACCCCAAGTCATTCTCACAGAATTTGTCCTCAGGTAATCAGCAAGTGTTAGAGGTGTGACAGGGAAGAAATAGGTAATTGGGTACATATTGTTTGGGAATGCAGTGAGTTGGCGGACTTTGATTCCCTGCAGGATGTACTGTCAGAGATGCTGAGGGGGCTGACTGGTGTGACGAGGGAGATGATTTTTCTGAGATATGATACAGAACTGGAACTACCTAGACATGGCAAGGTCTTGCTGAGTCTAATTATGGTGACTGCTAAAAAAGCAGTTACTAGAAAATGGAAATCAAATTCTAAACCAACTATACCAGATGTACTGAATATAGTAACAGAGACAAAGCAATTGGAATTGAGATCTTTAGATAAGGGTAGGCGCAAACTACATAGGAAACATGGGAATTGTGGGAACAATGCATACAGGAGAGGAATGAGATTTAAAAAAAAAGGCACGACTTAAATGAGCTATGTAATGTTTGACTGAAAATGATTGGGTAGATTATTAAGTGGTGTATAACATTTGCAGCTGTGAGTATTTCAGTATGGTTTGTGATGTAAAACGCTTGCAACTAGGATTGTGTCAGTGTGCTTTGTTTTCATGTCTATAAATGTATGATTGCCTATTTCTTACGTGACGGTTTAATAAAGATGCTTCCTGTTTAAAAAAAAGGGGGCAAGCATTAAATAATTTATGTAATGTTGGATAGATTATATGACGTATAGCAATATATGTGAAGTATAATGTTGGTAAACTTAAACTTGTTAATACAATTTGATTACTTTTATATAAATATAAATTTGCCTATGTCACAAGTGATAATTCAATAAAGGTGTTAAAAAAAAGAAATGGAAAGAAGTGACAATTCAAGTTTTGAATTTTTTTGGAAAAATGTCACCGCCTTTTTTTAATTTACATGTAATATAAGGACGTAGAAATTTTTGGACATCAATATCACTATGAATGCGAATAACAGATACTTTGACCGTGTTTTGTACAGAAAACCTACCTTTGTGAGCAAGTATCTTCACTTTCAAAGGTGTCATCCACCACAAATGAAGTATAATAGATATTTGAAGGACAACTCAAAAGAACATCAAGGTTAACTACTAATTAAAGAAGGTTTAAGGAAGAGATGGACTACTGACACCATAGTACAATTAAAAATTAAAAAAATGCAATTCTACTCCATAATTGATGTGATTTATGGCAACACCATTTTTTATCCTGGACTGTGAGAAGTAGTAGATTGCAGTACATCTGCTCATGCCTGCATGGTAACAAATTACAGTTCTTTAAAGTCTGGGAAGAGTTTCTGCAGTAATATGTATTTTGTTTTTTTGGTTTTTGTTTTTTTTTTGGTGTTTTATTTTATGTTCTGGGGTATAGCCTGTCATTCTCAAGCATGGGTACTCAGGACTCAGTTGTGTTTTTTTTTTTGGGGGGGGAGATACTCTATATGACTATACTGGCAGCCAACAAGGTAATATAACATGTCTCTAGCCCTGATGGCAATACAATTTTACCACCAGGGGGCAGATCAGTCACAGCCCCTTTAAGCCTTATTAACAGATTTCATTCTACTACTACAAACACAAATTAAATGTAACATGAATGCATTATACAAATTTAAAGATAAGATTATGCAATACCTATATATTAATATGAAATAAATGTGCAAAACATTTCAAAAACAATTTGTACAATTTAAGGTAATGAAACTTTACTGTGCCTCTCATCAAACTCTTCTGAACTTAATATCCACTTCTATGCAGTGAGGCAATTTCATGGAGCACAATATACTTAACCTTCAAACAGCATCATAAGCTGATATCAGATGTCAAACAAAATAATGAATTTAAATGTCAGCAGTATCATTTCTCAGCATAAGTTGCCATTATGACACATCAGAATGGTGGATGTTCAATTTACGTTTACATTATTCAAGTTACTTTTACACAATAACTAAATGATCACATATATACCTTCCATTTCCACAGTCTTACAATGAAGATTTTTTTCCAATTCTTGCTTCTGCTCCACAAGGTCTACATTTTGCTTCTGGAGTTTTGTTATTGTCTGTGAAAGGATAAATATAGGGACTCCATGAGATATAAGAGGAAAATTATGCAAATTCATGTAGGTTTTGACTGAAATTTGTTTAACTTGGATACAAGGAAGTCTATGCTCTTTCTGGACTTTTCAGTGCTAGACATTACCCACAATTTTACATCCTGAGACTGTCTGCTCAGGTCAGTAAAATGTTATAAAATACTCATACAGCTACAATGAAAGTCATATCAAAACATACAGTTACTGGAGAAATGTTTATATGATTTAATCAGGTACACATACAATCAAATTGGTAAGCACTTTAATTTGTTCTCAGATAAGCACTGCTGTTACACTTGTAATTTTAGAAAAAATTGGATACTATATAATACAACATATTATGAGGTCAAATGCCAGTTATTGATAACTGAGTAGAGCTGTTAGGTTATTCCTGAAATTAATTAATATGCTGTGGTGAGTGGTGTGAAAAATTGCTACAGCCACAGCTTTGAACACTTAAAAATGTATTGTTACCTGTTTTCATTAAATTGTAAATGTACAATGAAATGCTTTTTAGCTGCTTACAAAAAGTACAAATAAGAGTAAAACAGTAAGAAGAAAGAATGCTACTGTTTCCACACATACTGAGATACCACATATTTACAACATTGTCATTATAGGCCGAGGCAGAAAAGGAACTCAAGATTAATTGTATGTAGGTTGTACCATATAAAGACAAAAAGTGCATGAATGAGGAAAATGGATAAACACAATCAAATCAGCAGGACAGTCTCTAAGAGGCCAGTTCTGGAGTACTACAAAGCACAAATCTATACTAATAGGCATTATTACTGCATAGAATAAAATGACATAATAGAAAGCATTTAATAATGACGTATTAATACTGCACATAAGCTAAAAGGCTAATACTAAATACCTGCAATAATGTGGCTTTTACTGCAAAGGTGACAAAGACAGGATAAAATAGTAATGTTGTGTGTGAGTAAACTTGCCATAACAGCAGATGTTCTAACAGATCATTGTTGCAGTAGCCTAAGCTATGGCATAGGGAATAAAGGTGATGTCCAGATGTACTATCCTCAGAACTCCCTAGTAGGAACAACAGTCCAAGAATACTAGTAGGCAACAAGCACGTCCAGAAGGAAAAAGGACCAGGGGAGAGGGAGGGAGCGAGGGAGCAAATACTGTCCCAAGAGTTTTTTTTATTTCAAAGACAGAAAGTTAACAGCATACCTTGTTTTGTTTTCCAAAGACAATGGTAGAATTTTTAACATATGAACTTGGCAGTTTAAAATTCTGCATGTTAAACAGGCAGCAGAATAAACTTTCTTCCCAAACCTGTCAAACGCTTTCACATCCTTATCAGATGGAATGAAATCAGTATTACCCGTATGTCTACCAGAAGCACTGGATGGGAAATCACTGCAGTGTCTGCATTAGGATTATAAAAACTGAATGCTATGCACTTACCATAAATGAGGACAGTTTGGCATAATGGTTAAGGTCTTTACTTCCGAGATACAAGGCATAGGGTTTGATTTTGGCCTCTGGTTAGTGGCTAGGCTTGTAATAGTCAGCAGAATGATAGCCTAGTATTCACCTATGAGCCTATAGATCTGTGTTGTCTATTTCCGTCCTTCCTCAACTGATGGGTTTCAGATCCGACCTTGGATCCAACTTTGGACACTATTTCGGACTTTAGCATCCATAGCTCAGGTTCCTAACCTTACCTATAACCCCCTTCCTGTCCCTAACATAACCTTAGATTGCCATTTACCTACATTACCATAGTAAAGCAAGAAAATTAAGAAATGTACCAAGACAGAATGATTAGTACAAGCACAAGGCTACATAGGTAATGGAAGAGATGTTGCTCTGGAGCTGAAAAAGCTTGATATCTTGCCTAAATTGCAAACCAAACTGTCATACCAGAAGCCAAAAAAGTGGAATTATTCCAATAAATGGAAAGGGAAAGGACGGAGGGAAGTTGAGAAAGGACAGAAACAGACGACACAGATCTGTCATTATGGTAAGTATATAATGTTTGCATCAGATGTTGCCTTTTCTGCCCATTCTTCAACTGATGGGACAGAGTTCGCACCTACTTAGCTCCAAGGGCGGTTGCATGGAAGGATGTTCCAGAGGACATCAGAATTGAAAGCCACTGTATCTCTGGAAAGCAAATCTAACCTGTAGTGGGAAATAAAGGTATGACCATTAGACCAGGTGAAAACAATAAAAATGTCCTTGACTGAGGCCCGAGAAAAGAATGCTGAAAAAGTAGAAACTGATTTGTCAAGTGCTTCTTAGGTGGTTTAGAGAGTCAAACCTTTTTCCCTTATAAACATGGGAGATGCAACTAGTTAACCATCTAGATAAGGTAACTTTTGAAATGCCTTGTCCCATTCTTAGCTTTAGAAAAGGATACAAACAGTTGATGAGACTTTCTGAAAGGTTTGGTTTGATGGAGTTACAAACAATTTCAAAACACTATATGGATATAAAGACATACCAACAACGGTAACAAGATTACTAGCATGTACAGGGAAGTAAACAATGGAAAAAGTGCCAAAGGCACTAAGAAAAAAGACAGAATGGTAAGGGTTTTTTTTGGGGGGGGGCAAATACAGCCTCAAAGATAACAGCAATAAAAATACTAACGGTAGTAATAATAATTATAATAACATAACCAAGAGGATACCAAAAGGTAACAGAGAGGAAAACTTAACCCGAGGCAGCTTAAACTAGCAACTCATGCCCAAATTCAAAGAGCAGCAAATGAGATCTAAGGTAATGTTATGGGTAAGGGGAGCAGCATGAGCTACAAATGCTAAAGTCTGGGAAAGTGGCTGAAGTCAGAACCGACGTCGGATTCAAATCCCATCAGCTGAAGAACAGATGAAAAATACATCAGATCATGTACTTGTTAGTCTGAGGTACCCTGCACAACCTATCAGACTTTCTAGGTACAGAGGGCTGTCTGTTGGCCTGATAGATTTATATCTCAACATATCCCCACCTCTCGAACAAACTTCCACTACATGTCAAGGTGAAGAGCACCCTTGCCACCATCAAGGTAAACTTATATAATACAATGGGCAGACTCAGATTCTGGTAAACTGCGACCTGTGAGAAAAACATTCTTTAAACCAGGTAAAACAGGAAGAACTACTGCAGACTGAGGAATGTCTAAATATAACATATCAAAATACATTTGCACAGGAACAGGAATTTCATTTTGATCCACCGAAAAACCCATTTCATTCTAGTTAAAGTTTCAAAACAAGAAAAGTCTCCTGGTGGGAATTCTGAAGCAACACTTTCCTCAATATTTAGAGTGACTAGAAAATCCTGAAGTACAACATTCACCATCCAATTTCTGCTCTGCTGACTGAATTTCAGAGTCAGAAAGTGAGGAAACCCTTTTATGTTATTTTCTTTCTTCCTGAAGAGGAAACAGGAACACTAAAAGCAGCTGAAGGAAAACTCCACTTTGGAAGTGAAAAAATATGTATTTTTTTCACTCTTAGTTTTCTGAGTTATTTTAATACCTCAAAATCACTTTGAATGCTTCTTAGAGAATTTTAATGTTTTCCACAAAATGGCAGCCAGTGGGGCTTGACATATCAACATTATCTTTTTTTTTCTTCAATCCTTTCTCTACAACATAATCCATTCAAGTCTACTTTATATGAGTCATGCTAGACATAAACAGAGGTGTATTCAAATCCCACTGACATATAATGGGATTAGTGTCAAGTCACTGTCATTTTATATGCTGTTGTTGTTGTTTGTCTTTCGGCTTTTTCCCGGTAAGGGGTCGCCATAGCGTAACTCCGGTCCGCTAATGATTGGCAGTAGGTTTTTTACGAAATGCCGAGGTGCCAGCTTGACGCCCAGCCTTCAACAAAGGCATGCCCATTTACGCACGCATGTCTTTCAAACGCTACCCAACCGCGGGGAGTACATGCAGAATCCACACAGAAGACACTCCCAAGCCAAGCTGAGAATCGAAGTCATTGTCATTTTATATACCTTCTGTAAAAGGGCTGTTTCTTTTATTTCCTGAATGACCCTCATTTGTGTGTGTCTCAGAGCCTATTTTACAGTATACTAAGGAGTTATACATCTGCAACCAACAAAGTAGTGAATTGAAGGCCTTTGTTGAAAGTATCTTTTTGAGTCCAAGATGAAATGACAGTTCCCTCCCCCACACTTT